>NW_026728267.1:0-67500 GCF_030684315.1 Stegostoma tigrinum
ACGGCCAATCCACCCTAACCTGCACATCCCTGGGCACTATGGGACAATTTAGCACGGCCAATCCACCCTAACCCGCACATCCGTGGGTACTATGGGACAATTTAGCACGGCCAATCCACCCTAACCTGCACATCCCTGGGCACTACGGGACAATTTAGCACAGCCAATCCACCCTAACCCGCACATCCCTGGGCACTATGGGACAATTTAGCACGGCCAACCCACCCTAACCCGCACATCCCTGGGCACTATGGGATAATTTAGCACGGCCAATCCACCCTAACCCACACATCCCTGGGCACTACGGGACAATTTAGCACGGCCAACCCACCCTAACCCACACATCCCTGAGCACTATGGGACAATTTAGCACGGCCAACACACCCTAACCCACACATCCCTGGGCACTATGGGACAATTTAGCACGGCCAACCCACCCTAACCCGCACATCCCTGGGCACTATGGGACAATTTAGCACGGCCAACACACCCTAACCCGCACATCCCTGGGCACTATGGGACAACTTAGCACGGCCAATCCACCCTAACCCGCACATCCCTGGGCACTACGGGACAATTTAGCACGGCCAATCCACCCTAACCTGCACATCCCTGGGCACTATGGGACAACTTAGCACGGCCAATCCCACCCTAACCTGCACATCCCTGGGCACTATGGGACAATTTAGCACGGCCAACCCACCCTAACCTGCACATCCCTGGGCACTATGGGACAACTTAGCACGGCCAATCCACCCCTAACCCGCACGTCTTTGGACTGTGGGATCGAACCCGGGTCCCTGGCGCTCCGAAGCAGCAGCGCTAACCACCGAGCCACCAGCCTCAGAGAGAGCGGGCGCGAGGGAGAGAGAGACAGAGCGCACGCTGGTAGTGCCCAGGGCTATGAGAGGAAGGAGAGGGACAGGAAGGGAAGGAGTAGTTGTGGAAGGGAAGAGAGGGTGGGGGAAATGGGAAGGGCGCAGATGATGAATTTGTGCCATTTCACTCAGGTACAACACAGGCCAGAGTCCAGCTCCCACGGACGGCGCCGAGACCAGCGATAGGTCTCACTGTCCGAGCTGGGCGGGGGTGGGGTTACAGGAGCAGGGAGGGAGGAAGGGTATGGCACGGCCGTGTGGGGGGTTAGCACCGTGTGACGCTGAAGTTACCTTCGCCATGTAAAAGTCACTTCCTCCGATTCCACACCCAACGTCTAGGACTGACTGTCCAGGGGCCAGCTTCAACATCTCAACACATTGCTGTAGGAAACACAACCCACACAGTCAGTCATCGCAGCACGGGCGCTCGCCCTCGATGGCACCCCCTCCGGCCCTGACCCTGTGACGGTGCCCGCTCCCACGGCGCCCTGACCCTGCGACGGTGCCGACTCACTGACTCAACTGGACATGATCACAGGGGCTACAATGGCCTGCAGCGAGTAACCCCCTCCTGACTCCCCCCAAAGCCTGTCCCACACCTGCAAGGCACAAGTCAGGAGTGAGATGGAATACCCCCCACTTGCCCCTGGATGGGGGCAGCCCCAGCAACACTCAAGAAGCTCGACACCATCCAGGACAGAGCAGCCCCCGCTCGATCGGCACCACATCCACAAACATCCCACTCCCTCACCACCCCCCCACCGACGCTCAGTCGCAGCAGTGTGTACCATCTACAAGGTGCTCTGCAGAAACTCACCAAAGACCCTCAGGCAGCACCTTCCAAACCCACGACCCACTTCCATCCAGAAGGACAAGGGGCAGCAGGTACATGGGAACAGCACCCCCTGCACATTCCCCTCCGAGCCCCTCACCATCCCGACTTGGGAATATATCCCCGTTCATTCAGTGTCCCTGGGTCAGAATCTCTGGAATTCCCCCCCTAAGGGGCTTTGTGGGTCACCCCAAAGCACATGGACTGCAGCGGTTCAGGAAGACAGCTCCACCCCACCTTCTCAAGGGGGCAATTAGGGGCGGGGGGGGCAATAAATACTGGGCCCAGCCAGATACACACATCCCGCGGGAAGCCAGGAGTCTGGAACGTGGGTGATGCCGGGGACGGGCTGTCGCTGAGCTGTACCTTGGTGGTGAGCAGGCCCCCGCTGCTGACAAATCCGTGCCCGAAGATCCGCTCGTAACGCAGGATATTGTTCCGGGAATACTGCTTACTGTCCAGGAACTGCTGGAATGTCGCGTATCCCTGATTGGCCGATCGATCGCGAATCACCTTCTGCAGTAACCAGCAAACCTGGTTCTGGTTCTGCTTCAACTGGAACAGAGCGAGAAGGAGCTGGTGAGGGACGGGGGGGCGCAGGGAAGGAGGGGCATGCGGGGGGTCAGAGGGGGCAAGAGAGAATGGGGGGGTGGAATGGAAGTAGGTGGGGGAAGGGGAAAGAGAAAGAGCCGGGGAGAGCGGACGAGAGACTGCAAGATGAGTGGGAGGGGGTGTGAGAGAGATGGTTGTGGTGGGGGTGGGGGGAGATGGTTATGGCGGGGGGAGATGGTTATGGCGGGGGAACATGGTTGGGAGTGGGGGGGGAGGGAAGACGGTTGGGAGTGGGTGGGGAAGACGGTTGGGAGGAGTTGGGGGGGGAAGACTGTTGGGAGTAGGTCGGGGGGGAAGACGGATGGGAGTGGGGGGGGGGAAGACGGATGGGAGGAGTTGGGGGGAAGACGGTTGGGAGTGGGGGGGGGAAGTCGGATGGGAGTGGGGGGGGGGGAAGACGGATGGGAGTGGGGGGGGGAAGACGGATGGGAGTGGGGGGGGAAGACGGATGGGAGTGGGGGGGGCAAGACGGATGGGAGTGGGGGGGGGGAAGACGGATGGGAGTGGGGGGGGGAAGACGGATGGGAGTGGGGGGGGGGAAGACGGATGGGAGTGGGGGGGAAGACGGATGGGAGTGGGGGGGGGGAAGACGGATGGGAGTGGGGGGGGGGAAGACGGATGGGAGTGGGGGGGGAAGACGGTTGGGAGTGGGGGGAGGAGACGGTTGGGAGTGGGGGGAGGAGACGGTTGGGAGTGGGGGGGGGAGATGGTTGGGAGTTCGGTGGGGGAGACGGATGGGAGGAGTTGGGGGGGGGAAGACTGTTGGGAGTAGGTCGGGGGAAGACGGATGGGAGTGGGGGGGGAGACGGTTGGGAGTGGGGCGGGGAGATGGTTGGGAGTTGGGGGGAGACGGTTGGGAGTCGGGGGGGGGAAGATGGGTACATGCAGGACAGGGGTGTGTGGGGTGTGGGGGCGCGGTGGTCTAGGACTGGGGGGGGCGCACGGGACTGGGGTGGGTACACGGGGATGCGGGGGCACTAGGCAGACTTGCGAAATGGGGGGGGCAGGGGGAAGAGAAAGGGGGGGAAATTAGGACAATTACCCCACCCTGACCCTCCCACCCCTGGACACTGACCCTACAAACTCCTCTGTCCACACAACCCCACCCCTCACTGCCACCACCCACACACTCTCCTCCCCCCCGTGGACAATCCTGACCTCCATTCCTCACGCCCCACAACCAGCAACTACCCTCCCAGCCTCTCGGCCACACTCCTGTCCTCACCCCTCCCAACCTTCCCCACCTCACGCTGCCCTCCACCCCTCACCCCCCCCACAGCATTTGACCCTCACATTGACATAGGTCTGCAACAATTTACCCACCCTCACCCTCCGTCCCCCCTCGCCCCCCCCCGCCCACACACACCCTCACCCTCCGTCCCCCCCTCACCCCTCCTGCCCACACACCCCCTCACCCTCCATCCCCCCTCACCCCCTCCTGCCCACACTACCCTCCGTCCCCCTCACCCCCTCCTGCCGTCCCCACTCGCCGCCTCCTGCCCACACTCACCCTCACCCTCCGTCCCCCCTCGTCCCCCTCCTGCCCACCCTCACCCTCCGTAACCCCTCACCCCCTCCTGCCCACACCCCCCCTCACCTCCTCCTGCCCACACTCACCCTCTGTCCCCCCTCACCCCCTCCTGCCCACACACCCCTCACCTCCGTCCCCCCTCACCCCCTCCTGCCCACACTAACCCTCCGTCCCCCTCACCCCCTCCCTCCGTCCCCCGCTTGCCGCCTCCTGCCCACCCTCACCCTCCGTAACCCCTCACCCCCTCCTGCCCACACACACCCTCACCCTCCGTCCCCCCTCACCCCCTCCTGCCCACACACACCCTCACCCTCCACAACCCCTCACCCCCTCCTGCCCACACACACCCTCACTCTCCGTCCCCCCTCACCCCCTCCTGCCCACACACACCCTCACCCTCCGTCCCCCCTCAGCCCCTCCTGCCCACACACACCCTCACCCTCCGTCCCCGCTCACTGCCTCCTGCCCACTCTCACCCTCCGTCCCCCCTCACCGCCTCCTGCCCACTCTCACCCTCCGTCCCCCCCTCACTCCCCTCCTGCACACACTCACCCTTCGTCCCCCCTCACCCCCTCCTGCCCACTCTCACCCTCCGTCCCCCCTCGCCCCCTCCTGCCCACACACCCTCACCCTCCGTCCCCCCTCGCCCCCTCCTGCCCACACTCACCCTCCGTCCCCCCTCGCCCCCTCCTGCCCACACACCCCCTCAGTCCCCCCTCATCCCCTCCTGCCCACACTCACCCTCCGTCCCCCTCACCCCCTCCTGCCCACACACCCCCATACCCTCCAACCCCCTCACCCCCTCCTGCCCACACTAACCCTCCGTCCCCAAAACACCTCCCTCCGTCCCCACTCGCCGCCTCCTGCCCACACTCACCCTCACCCTCCGTCCCCCCTCGCCCCCTCCTGCCCACACTCACCCTCCATCCCCCCTCATCCCCTCCTGCCCACACTCACCCTCACCCTCCGTTCCCCCCTCACCCCCTCCTGCCCACACTCACCCTCCGTCCCCCCTCACCCCCTCCTGCCCACACTCACCCTCCGTCCCCCTCACCCCCTCCTGCCCACACTCACCCTCCGTCCCCCCTCACCCCCTCCTGCCCACACTCACCCTCGGTCCCCCCCCATCCCCTCCTGCCCACACTCACCCTCCGTCCCCCCTCATCCCCTCCTGCCCTCACTCACTCACCCTCACCCTCCGTTCCCCCCTCACCCCCTCCTGCCCACACTCACCCTCCGTCCCCCCTCACCCCCTCCTGCCCACACTCACCCTCCGTCCCCCCCATCCCCTCCTGCCCACACTCACCCTCACCCTCCGTTCCCCCTCACCCCCCGTCCCCCCCATCCCCTCCTGCCCACACTCACCCTCACCCTCTGTTCCCCCCCTCACCCCCTCCTGCCCACACTCACCCTCCGTCCCCCCCATCCCCCTCCTGCCCCACACTCACCCTCCGTCCCCCCCTCGCCCCCTCCTGCCCACACTCACCCTCCGTCCCCCCTCATCCCCTCCTGCCCACACTCACCCTCACCCTCCGTTCCCCCCTCACCCCCTCCTGCCCACACTCACCCTCCGTCCCCCCCCATCCCCTCCTGCCCACACTCACCCTCACCGTCTGTCCCTCCTCGCCGCCTCCTGCATACCCTTTGCCCTCACCCTCCTGCACCCCACCTACGCCCTCCTGCCCTTACCCTCACCCTCCAGGTACCCTCACCTTGATGTATGCCTGTACAGATTTACACATTACAATCTCGAACCCCCAGACGATGCCCGGCTCTCGCTCTGATGAGTCTGTGCTCGATGTCAGGATGTGGTTGTAATCGGCTGGTGTTCGATACACCGTCGGGTTAAACTCCCTCTTCACATTCCCTCAAACATAAACACACACTCAGTTTGGTGTTACAGTAAGGCAACAGGCCATTCGGGCCATCAGCTGCACTCCCCAGCCCAAACCTCCTCCCCGTCCCATCTCCCTCCAGCCCCCTCTCCTTCTACTCTGCTCCCCCTCGTGTATTTAACCAGCTTCTCCCACCCCCACCAAAACCTGCTTCCCCTTGCCCCTCCCCATGGGACTGACTCTGCAATTTTCCCCCACTGTCTGGGGGAGGGGGTGAGGGAGGATGTATCCCTTAAAATTCCCCACTGGATTTACCCTTGTTCTGGTCAGCCACATCCCCACCCCACAGGCTACACACACACACACCGCACCGCACCCCCCCCCCCCCCCCCCCCCCCCACCCCCCGACCTTGCTCAGTTCCAGCAAGCCGTCCTTACCTGACTGATAGAAGCAGGATTCCTGAAGAAGAGGTACCCCCTCGGGCTGAGCCAGGAGAGCAGGCGCCTGGTGACATCCACCAGCTCCACATCGGTCAGGTACATGAACAGCCAGTTAGAGAAGATCAGGTCAAAGCTGTGAGGCAGGGGGCCGTGAGAGAGAGCAAGAGAGAGCGGGAGAGAGAGCGGGAGAGAGAGCGGGAGAGAGAGCGGGAGAGAGAGCGGGAGAGAGAGCGGGAGAGAGAGCGGGAGAGAGAGCGGGAGAGAGAGCGGGAGAGAGAGGCGGGAGAGAGAGCGGGAGAGAGAGCGGGAGAGAGAGCGGGAGAGAGAGCGGGAGAGAGAGCGGGAGAGAGAGCGAGAGAGAGAGCGAGAGAGAGAGCGAGAGAGAGAGCGAGAGAGAGAGAGAGAGCGAGAGAGTGAGAGACAGAATGAGAGACAGAATGAGACAGAATGAGACAGAATGAGACAGAATGAGACAGAATGAGACAGAATGACAGAGGGAGACAGAATGACAGAGGGAGACAGAATGACAGAGGGAGACAGAATGACAGAGGGAGACAGAATGACAGAGGGAGACAGAATGACAGAGGGAGAGGGGGAGGGAGAGAGAGACAGAGAGATCAACAGATCAGGGAATGGACCAGCCCCCAGCCCCCAGCCCCCAGGCATGCAGGGGGTTTGCACAGCTTGAGATCCCTGGCTGGGGGCCGGGGGGACTTTGGGCGCCACCACAGTCTGGAAACGATTACCAGGAATCTCTGTCCACCTGACAATACCATGAGCATCTAGGGTCGGGATAAGGATTTGGCCCTACCTGGTAACTGGAATTACAGTATAGCCTGTCCCAATGCTGGGTCTAATCACAGAATTCCCAGAGGGAATACCATTGAGGAAAATAAAACACCAATTCTTCCAGACAGCAGCGTGTCTGCAAGAAGGATAGATGCTGATGGACAGCCTAAGGTAAGCATGACAGCAAACAGCGAGATAGAAGAGACAGCACAGGATGGAGAGAGTGGCCTGTACCTGTACCGGGACACACACACTTAAGAGACTAACACGATCATGCAAGCAGGAAGGCTGACAGCAATGTTTTCTCTCTCTCTCTCTCTCTCTGCGTTGACACTTTAAACCAGGAGAGAAACTATTGAGTCTCTATGTTCTCTGCAGTAAGCCACTTTAAATTCAAAGAAAGCCAATGATGCTTTCATCAGCAAACTGGGACATTGAATTGGAGAAGTCAGGCAGCCACCCTGTGCCACTTGTAAACTAGTGGAGCCATCAGGAGAGAACGAAGCTCGAGGGGAAACGTCCACATCTGCAAGAACCAACCAACACAACTTGGGAACAGAGGGAGAACGGTTTTCCCTGACTTCAGAGTTTTGTTTCTCTGCTTGTGTGAGAATGTGTGTGTGAGGGAGGCAGGGACAGAGAAAGGGAGAGAGAGGGACGGAGACAGAGTACGAGTGAGTGAGTGAGACAGAGACAGGGGGTGAGAGCGTGAGAGTAAGCGTGAGGAAGCGCGGGTGAGTGAGGGGAAGTTTGTGACGAGCTCTGCGTTGTAACTGGGAGATGGTCTACCTATGGTGAGAATGGGACGGTGTGTAATAAACAGTGTTCCTTGTGAAGGAGAGGTGGAGCGCGATGGTGAACCAACAACGTCGTGTACAGTCACAGACACAAGGACAGAGACGTTCCGACAATCGGGAATTAACAGGGACACCAGGCACAAATGTGTAAATTACAGAGTCTGCACAAAAGGCAGGATATGGCCGGAACAGTGAGGCATTGGGGAGGGGAGGCGTCCTATGACCTGAACGGTGAGGCATTGGGGAGGGGTGGGGGGTGTCTATGACCTGAATAGTGAGTGATTGGGGAGGGGGGTGGGTGCGGGGGGGACCTGGGGGTCTTTGGACGCCAGTCACGGAGAGTCCGGATGTAGGAGCCGCAGGTGGGTGGGAGGTAAATGGGATGTTGTGGCGCACAGTGAGGGGGGGGGGTGAGTACAGGAGTGGGGGGGGGGGGTGTCTCGCTGCAGCTATACAGGGCCTTCGGTGAGGACCCCCCAACCCTCGGGTATTGTGTGCCCGGCCCTGGTCTCCTTATCCTGAGGGACAGACATCCTGGTGATGCAGGAGTACAGCGAAGGGTTTTCCCAGGCTGGATTCCAGGGGATAGTGGGGCTGAAAGAGAGGCGGGGGGGGGGGGGGGCGTCCGTGTCAGTGAGGACAATATTCTCCGGGAGTTGGGAAGAACGAGGGGGAATCCCATGGAAAACCCAGAAAACTCTAACAGGACTGGACAGGGTTAACTCAGGAAGGTTAACCCCATGACCCAGGGCAGGGGGGGGGGGGGGTGTCACAGTGTGAGGGTCCGGGGGAGCTGTTTCAGTCTGAGCGGAAGAGAAATGTCTCCCCCACCACCCCCCCAGGAGAGTCGGGGGGTGGGGGTGGGGGTTACCTGTGGGACTGTCTGTCACAGAAAGCGTTGTGGGGGGGGGCGAAACGTAGAATGTTTTCGAGAAGGGGATAGAATGAGATCTGAGGGCTGAAGGGTATGAGGGGAATGGGGGATAGATTTGGATGATCCTCTGGAGTCAGGGGAGAAGCGGGAATGGCAGGTGGGGGGGGGGGGGGGAAGAAGCCGGAATGGGGGATTGAGTTGGATGATCCTGTGAGTTGGTGGGAATAGGGGGAAGTGGGAATGGGGGGGGGGGGGGGGAAGTGGGAATGGGGGATAGAGTTGGATGATCCCTGTGGAGTCGCGTGGGAATAGGGGGAAGTGGGAATGGGGGGGGAAAAGAGTGGGAATGGGGGATTGAGTTGGATGATCCTGTGGAGTCGGTGGGAATAGGGGGAAAGTGGGAATGGGGGGGGGGGGGGAAAGAGTGGGATTGGGGGATAGAGTTGGATGATCCTGTGGAGTCGGTGGGAATAGGGGGAAGTGGGAATGGGGGGGGGAAGAGTGGGATTGGGGGATAGAGTTGGATGATCCTGTGGAGTCGGTGGGAATAGGGGGAAGTGGGAATGGGGGGGGGGGAAAGAGTGGGAATGGGGGATTGAGTTGGATGATCCTGTGGAGTCGGTGGGTTTGGGGGGGGGGGGGGTAAACCCGCTCAAGGTGCTGAATGGCATCGTCCTGCTCCAACTGTCGATGTTC
Organism: Stegostoma tigrinum; assembly: GCF_030684315.1. Lineage (NCBI taxonomy): Eukaryota > Metazoa > Chordata > Chondrichthyes > Orectolobiformes > Stegostomatidae > Stegostoma > Stegostoma tigrinum. The sequence continues at coordinate 9,286 of NW_026728267.1, forward strand.
CTGGATCTCTCGCTGTGGAGAACAAACACCGAGGTTGGGTGGGGGTGGGGGGGGAGATGGAGAAATCCCGACGGTGGGCTCAGAAACGCTGGAAAACCGCCAAAAGATCCCGGGGCCGATCGCCCGCCGGCGGTGAGGGGAGCCTGTGCCTACAGACCTGTTGCTTGGCAACTCCAGCTGCGTGATGTCAGCCTGTAGGAAGCTGATGTTGACGCGGCGACCGTTCACGTCCCGGTTCTTGCCGACAAACTTCTCCATGAAGTCCACTGCGGTGACGTGGCCCGCGGCATCGGCCAGGAGCCCCGTGAACCTCCTGGGCAGGGGGTGATGGGAAAAAAACGGAAACACCAGACGTCAAACTCGCCCCGCCGCGAACCGGGCGCTTCCAACACCGCCCCCCAGCCCCACCCCCACGACACCAGCCCCGCACCGACCCGACCCCGACACCGCCCCCCCGCCCCCACCCCCGCGACACCACCCTCTGCCACACCCCGACCCGACACCACCCCCCGCACCACCAGCCACAGCCCCGACCCTACCCCCCGACACCGCCCCCCCGCCCCCACCCCCGCGACACCACCCCCGCACCGACCCGACCCCGACACCGCCCCCCGCCCCCACCTCCACCACCCCCCGACACCACCCAACGCCACCCCGACCCCGGCCAAACCCAAACCAACCCCCGCCCCGACCCCAACGCCGCCCCCACCCCCTCAACGCCACCCCCACCCCCCAAACACCATCCCCTGCCCAACCCCAACGCCGCCCCCCCACCGGCCCGACCCCAACGCCGCCATCCCCACCCAACACGACCCGGCCCCCACCCAACCCCAACGCCGGCCCCCACCCAACCCGACCCGACCCCAACGCCGCCCCCCCCGGCCCCCACCCAACCCGACCCGACCCCAACGCCGCCCCCCCCCGGCCCCCACCCAACCCGACACGACCCCAACGCCGCCCCCACACCCCCCCTGGCCCCCACCCAACCCGACCCGACCCCAACGCCGCCCCCCCGGCCCCACGGCCCCCACCCGACCCAACCCGACCCCAACGTCGCCCCCCCCCCACCTCCACCCCCCCCGACACCACCCAACGCCGCCCCCCCCAACCCGACCCCAACGCCGCCCAACCCGACCCCAACGCCGCTCCCGGCCCCCACCCGACCCGACCCCAACGCCGCCCCCCCCCCCCGGCCCCCACCCAACCCGATCCGACCCCAACGCCGCCCCCCCCACCCCCACCCCGGCCCCAACCCGACCCCAACGCCGCCCCCCCACCCCCCACCCAACCCGACCCAAACGCCGCCCCCACGCCCCCCCCCCCCCCGGCCCCCACCCAACCCGACCCAAACGCCGCCCCCACGCCCCCCACCCAACCCGACCCGACCCCAACGCCGCACCCCCCCCCCGGCCCCGACCCGACCCCAATGCCGCACCCCCCCACCCCCACCCCGGCCCCCACCCGACCCAACCCGACCCCAACGTCGCCCCCCCCACCTCCACCCCCCCGACACCACCCAACACTGCCCCCCCCAAACCCGACCCCAACGCCGCCCCCACCTCCACCCCCCTGACACCACCCAACGCCACCCCCCCCCCGGCCAAACCCAACCCAACCCCCACCCCGACCCCAACGCCGACCCCACCCTCCCAACACTGCCCCCCCACCCCCACACCCTAACACCATCCCCCGCCCAAACCCAACCCGACCCCAACGCCGCCCCCCCCGCCTGGCCCCCACCCAACCCGACCCCAACGCCGCCCCCCCCCGGCCCCCGGCCCCCACCCAACCCGACCCCAACGCCGGCCCCCACCCAACCCGCCCCCAACGCCGCCCCCCACCGCCCTCCACCCCACCGACACCACCCAACGCCACCCTCCCGGCCAAACCCAACCCAACCCTCGCCCCCTACCCTCCAACGCTGCCCCCCACCCCCACGCCCCAACACCATCCCCCGCCCAAACCCAACCCAACCCCAACGCCAGCCCCCACCCAACCCGACCCCAACGCCGCCCCCCCCGCGGCCCCCACCCAACCCTACCCCAACGCCGGCCCCCACCCAACCCTACCCCAACGCCGCCCCCCCCAGGCCCCCACCCAACCCTACCCCAACACCACACCCCGCCAAACCCAATACCATCCCCAACACCAACCCCCCCCAAACCAAAACCAACACCACCTCCCCCTGCAACCCCACCCCACCGCCATGACAGGCTCACACCCGCTCCCTCTCCCAGCCCCAGACATACTCCCTCAGGTAACAACACACACCCCCAATCCCCAAAAGGTGTCCGTTTTCATACACGGAGAGGGTAGTTGACCGGAGGGGGTAACAGAGATAGGGAGGGGGGGTCTAGTGGTTACAGAGATAGGGAGTAGGGTGCGGGGGCCAGAGACAGGGAGGGGGTTGTGGGGGTCACAGAGAGAGGGAGGGGCCGACAGAGGCAGGGAGGGGCCAGAGGGGCTGACAGAGGCACGGAGGGGGGGTGACAGAGAGAGGGAGGGGGTGTAGGGGAATGGAGGGGGTGACAGAGAGAGGCAGGGGGTGACAGAGACAGGGAGGGGCCAACAGAGGCGGGGAGGGGCCGACAGAGGCAGGGAGGGGGTGTAGAGGTGAGAGAGGGAGGGGGGTGTGGGGTGAGAGAGAGAGGGAGGGGGGTGAGAGAGAGAGGGAAGGGGGTGAGAGAGAGAGGGAGGGGGTGTGGGTGCAGTATCCCAGGGGTTGGGGGATTGGGGTCTCGGTGTTTGCAGGGACATGGGGGCAGAATGTGGAGCAGCAGCTGGAACGGAGGTGGGATTGTTGAGTTTGGAGGTAACGAGGGCGTGAGCGAGGGTTCCTGCAGCCGATGAGCGAAGGGCCGTTGAGGATGGAGGGATTTTGGAGACAGAGCATGTGGTCAGTTTGGATCAAGAGATGATGGAGAGGGGAGGGAGCTGCACTGTCCCTGTCCCTCACAGGCTCTCATGACACTGTGTGTGTGAGTGTGAGAGAGAGCGTGAGCGTGAGAGTGACAGAGAGTGGGGGGGGATAGATTTCTGTGCCACCCCCGTACCCAATGCCAGCTCCGAGCTCTAACACCCGCTGCCCCTTGTAGTTGGGCAGCATAGCGAGGATCTCGGGTTTCTCAATCTGGGTGATGACCTCAGCGCTGGAGTCTAGCATCATCTCCTCGATCGTGGCCTTTCTGGAATGTTCCGCCCAGAAATCCGACATCGTCTTCCGTGCTCCTGCTGTGGAAAAGAGACCTGTCTGTTTAGCGAGGGGCGAAACACAAAGTTGCTGGAGAAGCTCAGCAGGCCAGGCAGCATCTGTGAAGAAAAATCAATGTTACAGGAGCAAGGGTCACTGGACCCTAAACGTTAACTCTGTTTTCTCTCCACAGATGCTGCCAGACCTGCTGAGCTTTTCCAGCAACTTCCGTTTCTGTTCCTGATTTACAGCATCAGCAGTTCTTTTGCGTTTTCATTTACCAGCTCAGACGTAGACCATTCAGCCCACTGACTACTGTCCCTGCTCACTCAGCACTGACCTCTCCCTACCGGTCCCCAACCCTAAATCCTCACTTCAAAACTCCACCCACTCTCCCCCCTCACTCCCCGCTCCCTTTAATATCCCACCCAGTCTAATCCCACTCTCTCCCCCCTCACTCCCCGCTCCCTTTAATATCCCACCCAGTCTAATCCCACTCTCGCCCCTCACTCCCCGCTCCCTGTAATATCCCACCCAGTCTAATCCCACTCTCGCCCCTCACTCCCCGCTCCCTGTAATATCCCACCCAGTCTAATCCCACTCTCCCCCTCACTCCCCGCTCCCTTTAATATCCCACCCAGTCTAATCCCACTCTCCCCCCTCACTCCCCGCTCCCTTTAATATCCCACCCAGTCTAATCCCACTCTCCCCCCTCACCCCCCGTTCCCTTTAATATCACACTCAGTCTAATCCCACTCTCCCCCCTCACTCCCCGCTCCCTTTAATATCCCACCCAGTCTAATCCCACTCTCCCCCTCGCTCCCCGATCCCTTTAATATCCCACCCAGTCTCTTCCCACTCTTTCCTCCCCCCACTCCCCACTCCCCACTCCCTTTAGTATCCCACTCCCCCCTCACTGAGACTATCGGTGCTGTCGGGTTGATTCGAGATTACTCAAACACTGATCATCCCCACAAATGGAGGATTCTTCAAAGAGACTTAAATCTAACCCATGGTCCCCAGGGCCAATCTGCAGCACTTCATCCAGGAAAGAAACTGTAGCCAGCTGTAACTGATCCGCGTGGAGACTCCTCCATGGGGTCTGAGGGTCTGTCAGGTAGCACCTTCCAAACCCACCACCCACTTCCATCCAGAAGGACAAGGGACAGCAGGTACATGGGAACAGCACCCCCTGCACATTCCCCTCCGAGCCCCTCACCATCCCGACTTGGGAATATATCCCCGTTCCTTCAGTGTCGCTGGGTCAGAATCCCTGGAATTCCCTCCCTTAAGGGTATTGTGGGCCACCCCACAGCACATGGACTGCAGCGGTTCAGGAAGGCAGCTCGCCCCCACCTTCCCAAGGGGGCAGTTAGGGACGGGGCGATAAATACTGACTGAGTCGTGGGATGTGGGCATCGCTGAATACATTATTTTACAGTAAGGGCCAACTGCTTTTGGTTGAAGCGATTTTGGGTCTGAGTCAACACTGGGAAGAATTTGTGACAAATCGTTGTTGAGTTTAACTGCCACCTGCCCAAAGCACCATTCCACTGGGCTTTCCATTTTCCGGCGTGTGAGAGACAGCAAGCGCGAGAGAGCGTGTGTGAGACAGCGTGAGAGTCACACGAAGACAGAGTGTGTGCGCGTGACCGACCGACAGCGCGCGTGACCGACCGACAGCGCGCGCGACCGACCGACAGACAGCGCGCGCGACAGTCAGACAGACAGCGCGCGCGACAGTCAGACAGACAGCGCGCGCGACAGTCAGACAGACAGCGCGCGCGACAGTCAGACAGACAGCGCGCGCGACAGTCAGACAGACAGCGCGCGCGACAGTCAGACAGACAGCGCGCGCGACAGACAGACAGACAGCGCGCGCGACAGACAGACAGACAGCGCGCGCGACAGACAGACAGCGCGCGCGACAGACAGACAGACAGCGCGCGCGACAGACAGACAGACAGCGCGCGCGACAGACAGACAGACAGACAGACAGAGCGCGCGACAGACAGACAGACAGACAGAGCGCGCGACAGACAGACAGACAGAGCGCGCGACAGACAGAGCCCGCGACCAACAAAACTGTTTTTTCAAGCAGTGTGGTTGGAATTAGTTGCTGTTAATGATTGCTGGATCAGCTTGCGAAACCCGAGCCCTCTATCAGACTGTGTGACCTGTTTATAACGTGGATCTGTTTGATGGGGAGAATTGGGAGGAATTTTGCTTCTTTAATTTCTGCTGTTCCCGAACAGAAACGAGTGGGACATCACAGCTTTTAAAACTCCCACATGGGGACGTGGATGTCTCTGTGTGGCCAGTGGTTTCTGTTTTAAAATTGTTTGTCCCTAGTTGCCCTGGAGAAGGCGGAGGTGCTATCCCTCCTGGAGTAATGTCAGTATCATGCCCCTTCGACAGAGAGCTGCCCAAGGGTGGATGGGAGGGGAAGAGCAACAGACAGAAACTCCTCCAGTTTCTCAATCACTCCATTCCCTCCAGGAAGGAGATCACCTCTATCTCAAACACTCTCAGTCAGCGTAAGCTGCTCTCAATATTTAGCGCCAAGATCACCCAGGGTCTCGGTCCATCAGTCCCACACCCACCCCATGGGGAGGATACTGACTCTCCCCACCCCCCCAACTCCGGCCCTCGAGGCAGGGTGAGGGGTGAGGGTCCCACACAGTCACCCCGAGTCACACTGTGCCTGCTGCCAAATCGAATCAGTTTGCGTTTGGAGCAGGGCAATGGGAGGGGACAGATCTTCAAATGCACATACACACCACCCAAGGTCAATGGGGTCAGTCAACACTGGCAGCGCCCACCCCCCCCACCCACCAGGGATCGCCATCGCCGTGCCCCCCCCCACACCCACCCACCCGGCACCACCATCACCGCTCCCCCCCCACCACCCACCGGGCACCGCCGTCACTGCCCCTCTCCACCCACCAGGGACCGCCATCACCGCCCCCCCTCCCCCCACCAGGCACCGCCACTGTCACCGCCCCCCCACCCACCAGGCACCGCCACTGTCACCGCCCCCCCCACCCACCAGGGACTGCCATTACCGCACCCCACACCCACCAGGCACCACCACCCCCCCACCCACCGGGCACTGCCATCTCCGCTTCCCCCCCCCCCCCCCCCAACATCCACCCACCAGGCACCGCCGTCACCGCCCCCCCCCACCCCCCACCAGTCACCGCCCACCCCCCCCTACCCACCAGGCACCGCCGTCACCGCCCATCCCTCCAACCCACCAGGCACCGCCGTCACCGCGCCCCCCCCCCCCCACCCTCCACCCAGCATGCACTGCCCCCCACCAAGGCACCACCAGTCACTGACCCCCCCTGCCCCCCCCAGCACCACTGTCACTGCCCTGTTGGATTGTGGGAATTGCGGCAGCCCAACTGTTGCACTGCAAGATCCCACACACAGCAATGTGGGAATGACCCGGATCCTCTGTTTGAGGGTTCGATATTGCCCTCAGGACCCTGGGGATGACTCCTCCCCTGCTCGTCATCCAATAGCTACCATGGGATCGTTCCCACCGCCCACCCGCCCCACCCACCCCCCAACAGGGCAGTCAAACTCTTGTTTAAGGTCTCATTTGAAAGACTGACCCTCCGACAGTGCGATGCTCCCCCAGCCCTGACCCTCCGACAGTGCGATGCTCCCCCAGCCCTGACCCTCCGACAGTGCGATGCTCCCCCAGCCCTGACCCTCCGACAGTGCGATGCTCCCTCGGCCCCAGGACATCTCTGCAGGAGTCCCTCAGGGTAATGTCCTCGGCCCAACCATCTTCATCTGCTTCATCAATGACCTTCCCTCCATCATAAGGTCAGAAATGGGGATGTTCGCTGATGAGTGCACAAGGTTCAGTCGCATGCGTGATGACTCCTCAGATACCGAACCAGTCCTCGTCCATGATTATATACTTGGTAGTACTCACCTGGGATGGTCAGCGAGCCCCATTATCCCGCAAGTCAACACTAATGTCTCACAAACCAATTAAAATTACCAAAAAGCCTGATCAGCTTGCCTGACTCTCTGATTTGGTGGCCCATGAAATTCTCACTATGTTTCACCCTCACCAGGAAAGTATCTCAATAAAAACCGAAAGAACTGCGGATGCCGTAAATCAGGAACAAAAACAGAAGTTGCTGGAAAAGCTCAGCTGGTCTGGCAGCGTCTGTGAATCTGTGAAGGAGAAAACAGAGTTAACGTTCCGGGTTCTGTGACCCTTCCTCAGAACAGAGATGGTGGCTGGGAAAACGTCAGTTTGTAAGCAGAAAATAGGGAGGTGGATGGGGTAGGGAGTAAGCGATAGGATAGAGCCCAAAGAGAGAGACAGACAGTTGGACAGACAGAGGAGTTGCTAATGATCAGGCTGGGAGGGTGAATAGTTGTTAATGGGGACTGTTAGTGACTAACAACAGGGGGTGTATAGGGGCAGGAAATGTGGTAACAAGGCCTGGTGTGTGGGGTGGGGGGCTGGGACATGGGAGAGTTTAGGCCCTAAAGTTATTGAACTCAATATTGAGCCCCCGAAGGGCTGCGGAGTCGCCATGTGGGAAAATGAGGTGTTGGTCCCCCAGCTTGCATTGAGCTTCACTGGAACACTGCAGCAAGCCAGAGACAGAGATGTTGGCCAGGGAGCAGGATGGTGCGTTAAAGTGGCAGGCAACGGGTAGTTCAGGGTCGTTCTGGTGAGCAGAACGTAGATGTTCTGTGAATCAGTCGCCCAGTCTACACTTCGTTTCCCCAATGCAGAGGAGACCATGTTGTGAGCAGCGAATGTACTTGACTAGACTCTGGGAAGTGCAGGTGAAGTGTTGCTGCACCTGGAAGATATGTTTGGGCCCTTGGATACTGAGGATGGAGGGGGTAAATGGGCAGGTGTTACCCCTTTGCCAGTTACAGGGGAAGGTGCCTTAGGGCTGTGGAGGGGTGTTGGGGGTGAAGGAAGTGTGAACCAGGGTGTCCTGGAGAGAACGATCCCTACGGAAGGCAGACAAGGGAGGGGAGGGGAATATGTGTCTGGTGGTGGCATCTTGCTGGAGGTGGTAGAAATGGCGTCTGATGACCTTCTGGATGTGGATGTTGGTGGGATAGTGGGCGAGGATAAGGGGAATCCTATCGCTGTTGCGGGAGGGAAGAGAAGGAGTGAGGGCGAAAGTGCGGGAGATGGGTCGGACCCGATTTGAGGGGCCCTGTCAACAACGGAGCTGGGGAATCCTACGTTGAGGAAGAAGGTGGATATTTCACAGGCTCCCTTGTCAAAGCTGGCCTCATCTGAACATACGCGACGGAGACGGAGGAGCTGAGAGAATGGGATGGAGTCTTTACAGGAAGTGGGGAAAGTACTAGAGACCGAGGAAGAGAGAATTCACTCAAGACCTAGGTCCACCTGACCAGCCACTGAGTTAAAGATGACCCTGCACACAACTTCATCTCAAAAGTATCTCCATTTGTTGCAGGCCACTTTATTCTTCAGCCAATGACAAAACAAAACTAACTTAGAGCGACTGAACTTCAAGCCCACATACACATTCATTCATGAAGAGGGTCTTTTAAAATAGGGAGAACTCTGTTGAATGAAAAATAAATACATGTAAAAAGATCAAAAGGCCAGAGCACAAGAATGGAGAGAGAGTTATTTTTCACGGTTCTTTTTATTTACTGATTTTGAGATGACGTTGTGTGCAGGGTCATCTTTAACTCAGTGGCTGGTCAGGTGGACCTAGGTCTTGTGCTTGAACTCTCTCTTCCTCGGTCTCTAGTTCTTGCCCCCGCTTACCCCAAGGTTATTTCACTCACACTGAGAACAGAGAGAGAGATTTTCCCAGTTCCGAGTGATTCTGGCAGCACGACAGGTACAGGTCAGATACATAAAGCAGCTAGAGCAAGCCAAATGCTGTTGCTAGGTAGTATTTCCTCTATATTTTCTGCTGCCAGTCTGGCTGTTTCCTCCGGGTGCTCCAGTTTCCTCCCACAGTCCAAAGATGTGCAGGTTAGGGTGGGTTGGCCATGCTAAATTGTCCCGTAGTGTCCAGGGATGTGCGGGTCAGGGTGGATTGGCCGTGCTAAATTGTCCCGTAGTGTCCAGGGATGTGCGGGTTAGGGTGGATTGGCCGTGCTAAATTGTCCCGTAGTGCCCAGGGATGTGCGGGTTAGGGTGGGTTGGCCGTGCTAAATTGTCCCATAGTGCCCAGGGATGTGCGGGTTAGGGTGGGTTGGCCGTGCTAAATTGTCCCGTAGTGCCCAGGGATGTGCGGGTTAGGGTGGATTGGCGGTGCTAAATTGTCCCATAGTGCCCAGGGATGTGCGGGTTAGGGTGGATTGGCCGTGCTAAATTGTCCCATAGTGCCCAGGGATGTGCGGGTTAGGGTGGATTGGCGGTGCTAAATTATCCCATAGTGCCCAGGGATGTGCGGGTTAGGGTGGATTGGCCGTGCTAAATTGTCCCATAGTGCCCAGGGATGTGCGGGTTAGGGTGGATTGGCCGTGCTAAATTGTCCCATAGTGCCCAGGGATGTGCGGGTTAGGGTGGATTGGCGGTGCTAAATTATCCCATAGTGCCCAGGGATGTGCGGGTTAGGGTGGGCTGGCCGTGCTAGATTGTCCCATAGTGCCCAGGGATGTGCAGGTTAGGGTGGATTGGCCGTGGGAAATTGCCTAGGGATGTGTAGGCTAGGTGGGTTAGCCATGGGGAATGCAGGATTACACAGATAGGTAGGAGGATGGATCTAGGTGGAATGTTCTTTGGAGGGTCAGTGTGAACTCAATGGACAATATGGCCTGCTTCCACACTGTAGAGATTCTATGATTCTGTCTAAACACAGAGGTTACAGGAGCAGGTCAGAGGCTGGGATCCTGTAGCGAGTAACTCCCCTCCTGACACTCCCCCAAAGCCTGTCCCACCATCTACAAGGCACAAGTCAGGAGTGGGATGGAATACCCCCCACTTGCCCCTGGATGGGGGCAGCTCCAACAACATTCAAGGAGCTCGACCTCATCCAGGACAGAGCAGCCCCCGCTCGATCGGCACCACATCCACAAACATCCCACTTCCCCCCACCACCCACCGACGCTCAGTCGCAGCAGTGTGTACCATCTACAAGATGCTCAGCAGAAACTCACCAAAGACCCTCAGGCAGCACCTTCCAAACCCACCACCCACTTCCATCCAGAAGGACAAGGGGCAGCAGGTTCATGGGAACAGCACCCCCTGCACATTCCCCTCCCAGACCCTCACCATCCCAACTTGGGAATATATCCCCACTCCTTCAGGGTCGTTGGGTCGGAATCCTGGAATTCCCCCCCCCCCCCCCAAGGGACATTGTGGATCACCCCACAGCACATGGGCTGCAGCGGTTCAAAAAGGCAGCATCCCCTGCCACGTCCTCAAGGGGGCAGTTAGGGACAGGGCAATAAACACATCCCTGCAAAATAAATCCTGAAGTACAGATGGAAGACATCACCCAAAAACATGAGCAGATCTACAGGTGGAGCACAATCTCCACAGAGTGTTTAAAAACTGAAATAACTGCGGATGCTGTAAATCAGAAGCTGCTGGAAAAGCTCAGCAGGTCTGGCAGCATCTGTGAAGGAGAAATCAGAGTTAACGTTGTAGGTCCGATGGCCCTACGGTGTGGCAGCAGGCCATTTGGCCCTTTGAGTGCACACCAACCCTCTGCTGGATATCCCAACCAGACCGGCATTTCCCACGGCCAATCCACCCTAACCTGCACATCCCTGGGCACTATGGGACAATTTAGCACGGCCAGTCCACCCTAACCTGCACATCCCTGGGCACTACGGGACAATTTAGCACGGCCAACCCACCCTAACCCGCACATCCCTGGGCACTATGGGACAATTTAGCACGGCCAACCCACCCTAACCTGCACATCCCTGGACACTATGGGACAATTTAGCACGGCCAATCCACCCTAACCCCCACATCCCTGGGCACTATGGGACAATTTAGCACAGCCAACCCACCCAAACCCGCACATCCCTGGACACTACGGGACAATTTAGCACGGCCAATCCACCCTAACCCTGACATCCCTGGGCCCTATGGGGCAATTTAGCACGGCCAATCCACCCTAACCTGCACATCCCTGGGCACTATGGGACAATTTAGCACGGCCGATCCACCCTAACCCGCACATCCCTGGGCACTACGGGACAATTTAGCACGGCCGATCCACCCTAACCCACACATCCCTGGGCACTACGGGACAATTTAGCACGGCCAATCCACCCTAACCCACACATCCCTGGGCACTACGGGACAATTTAGCACGGCCAACCCACCCTAACCCACACATCCCTGGGCACTACGGGACAATTTAGCATGGCCAACCCACCCTAACCCACACATCCCTGGGCACTACGGGACAATTTAGCACGGCCAATGCACCCTAACCCACACATCCCTGGGCACTACGGGACAATTTAGCACGGCCAACCCACCCTAACCCACACATCCCTGGGCACTACGGGACAATTTAGCACGGCCAACCCACCCTAACCCGCACATCCCTGGGCATTATGGGACAATTTAGCACGGCCAACCCACCCTAACCCACACATCCCTGGGCACTACGGGACAATTTAGCACGGCCAACCCACCCTAACCCACACATCCCTGGGCACTACGGGACAATTTAGCACGGCCAACCCACCCTAACCCACACATCCCTGGGCACTACGGGACAATTTAGCACGGCCAACCCACCCTAACCCACACATCCCTGGGCACTACGGGACAATTTAGCACGGCCAACCCACCCTAACCCACACATCCCTGGGCACTACAGGACAATTTAGCACGGCCAATCCACCCTAACTTGCACATCCCTGGGTCCTACGGGACAATTTAGCACGGCCAATCCACCCTAACCTGCACATCCCTGGGCACTATGGGACAATTTAGCACAGCCAATCCACCCTAACCCGCACATCCCTGGGCACTACGGGACAATTTAGCACGGCCAACCCACCCTAACCCGCACATCCCTGGGCACTATGGGACAATTTAGCACGGCCAGCCCACCCTAACCTGCACATCCCTGGGCACTACGGGACAATTTAGCACGGCCAATCCACCCTAACCTGCACATCCCTGGACACTATGGGACAATTTAGCACGGCCAATCCACCCTAACCCACACATCCCTGGGCACTACGGGACAATTTAGCACGGCCAGCCCACCCTAACCTGCACATCCCTGGGCACTACGGGACAATTTCGCACGGCCAATCCCACCCGAACCCGCACATCTGTGGACTGCGGGAGGAAACTGGAGCAGACACGGGGAGAATGTAGAAAACTCCACACAGAAATCACACGAGGGTGGAATCGAACCGGTTCCCGGGCGCTGTGAGGCAGCAGTGCTATCCACGCTGCAAACGCCAACAAAAAAAAAGAGTTCGACATTGTGAAACACTGATTAGATGAAGCAGGAGCAATGTAAATGCCAATGTCTGACATCCACGCAGGAATTAATCTTTAAAAAAAAAGGGAGGGATGGAATGATTTGCAAAGGTGATGGCAAATTCCAAGAGACCAGCAGAGGACAGAATATAGAGGGAAAGTGCTGATGGAGAAGTTTGCAGAGTCTGAGTTGAGCTTTCCTACCTTGTGACATGGTGCTTCCCTGGTCAAGTTCTCGTCAGGTTTCACTAATATTAACAGGTCGGTCTTTCCAACGTGAAATGGGAGAGTGAGCGAGGAGGCTCGCTGTGGCAGTCGAAGCGTCCACTGAATGAACAGCTAACCTGGAGCGAGCGCAGCTCCTGCTCCTGCGTTTGGGAAACAGGCGCCTGGGTGTCATCCAGATCAGGACCAGAGACAAAGCGATAAAGAGAGGGGGGGGGTGGTGGGGGAAGGTGGAGATAGGAAAAGCCAAAACTTTTCCGTTCGGGAACGCAGTGCCAAGCTCCGCCCGTGAGGCAATTAAAACAAACAAACAGGGGGAAGCAACGCAGAGAGCCAGACACGAGTGGGCAGAGTAAATAAGACTTGGGCACGATATCGGGGTCAGTCTCGCTTTAAAGGCGGCCACTTAGGTTCCGCCCCCCCGGCCCGTCAGTTTGGTTCGCTGCCGCATTCCATTGGTCGTCCCATGTAGAACGAGGTATTGCTACACGGCAGCTGCGCGCTGAATGGCCCGGCTCTGACACACCCACCCAATCAGCGTCTCTTCCGGGTCAGGTTGCGGCGGCATTAAAGGGGAGACGCGCCAAGGGCAAGTAAAGGTGTCTGTCGCTGTTCTTCAGGACATTCACCCGCGTCCCCCCCCCCGGGACTGTCCGGTTACATCGACCCGGCCTCAAAGTTCAGACTCACCCCCCGCCAGAGGACGGCGAACGAGCGGGACGCCCTCTGAGCTGGTCCGCAGCCTGTCCATTGATGGCAGCGAATTTCCAACCAACAGCCACCAACCCCCCCCCCCACCCCCACCAATCCCCATCCCCAGGGTCAGGGCAACCTTGTCCCTGTCTCAGTCCCTACACCCCTACACCCCCTCCCTATCTCTGTCACCCCCTCCATCCCCCTCCCTGTCTCTGTCACCCCCTCCATCCCCCTCCCTGTCTCTGTCACCCCCTCCATCCCCCTACTCCCCCTCCCTGTCTCTGTCACCCCCTCCAGTCCCTACACCCCCTCCCTATCTCTGTCACCCCCTCCATCCCCCTCCCTGTCTCTGACACCCCCTCCAGCCCCTACACCCCCTCCCTGTCTCTGTCACCCCCTCCAGTCCCTACACCCCCTCTGGCCCTGACACCCCCTCCAGCCCCTACACCCCCTCCCTATCTCTGTCACTTCTTCCAGCCCCCAACACCCCCTCCCTATCTCTGTCACACTCTCCATCCCAAGCCCCTCCTTATCTCTCTAACCTCTGGGACAATTTAGCAAGGCCAATCCACCCTAACCTGCACATCTTTGGACTGTGGGAGGAAACCGGAGGAAACCCCAGACAGACACAGGGAGAATGTGCAAACTCCACACAGTCACCCGAGGGTGGGGATGGAACCTGGGTCCCCAGCGCCGTGAGGGAGCAGCGCTAACCACTGAGACACCGTGCGATTATATTTCTGCCTTTTGGGTTCCCTTTGCTGTGTTTTGAGATGGCGCTGGGCAGTGGGGACACTGTATGTCACTTTTCCCTGTACTTTGTCACAAAAGTACACATGAGATTAAATAAATACATCCCATCGCTGAGAGCAAACTCCAAAATGGTGCCACTCAGTATCAGCAGCCGGCCCCTTGCCAGCTTGGCTGGGACCCAGCATGGTCATTTCCATCTGAACCTCACACACGCGGTGTCAGCGTGGTCCTGAACACCCCCACCCTCGTCCAAACCCACCCACCCCCAAAAAAAATGTCCTGCAGGTCACGCATTGCATTTCAGTCAAAACCAAACGCTCAAAGGAGGCAGAAAAATGCAGGCAGGAGTTTGTTTGAGACCAGCTCTTGATGTATTGATAAAATAAATCTTAGATATAACATATATTACCTGGTGTACATAGAGAGGCACCCCCCCCCCCCCCCCACCAACGCTCCGACTTGCAGTTGTCACACAGAGGGCCCAACGGGGTCAGAATTACACGCGGTCAGCGTTATCTTGGACTTTAAGCAAGATGCAGCCCTGCATCAGGCCGTTCTCTCCCTCAGATTCTGTTTCTCTCCCCTCTCCTCACCAACATAACTCACTCAGAGGTTACTGCTGCAGGGGGGAACGGTCCACCCACCCACACACACACACTCACACACACTCACACACACACACACACACGTACACACACACACACACACGTACACACACTCACGTACACACACACACCCATGTACACACTCACACTCACACACACGTACACTCTCACACACACACGTACACACACACTCACACACACACGTACACACTCACACACACACACATACACACACACACACACACGTACACACTCACTCACACACATACACACACACACACACACGTACACACTCACTCACACACATACACACTCACTCACACACACACACACCCACGTACACACTCACACACACTCTCACACACACACACCCACGTACACACTCACACTCGCACACACACACGTACATGCTCACACACACACACTCACACTCACACACACGTACACACACACTCACACACACACACGTATACACACACACAGTCTCTCACACACACACACACCCACGTACACACACACACACACATACACGCTCACACACACACACACACACGTTCACACACTCTCTCTCTCACACACACACGTTCACACACACACACACACACACGTTCACACACTCTCTCTCACACACACACACGTTCACACACACACACTCACCCACTCACTCACACTCACACACACTCACCCACTCACACACACACACACACTCTCACACTCACACACACACATACACACACA
Organism: Stegostoma tigrinum; assembly: GCF_030684315.1. Lineage (NCBI taxonomy): Eukaryota > Metazoa > Chordata > Chondrichthyes > Orectolobiformes > Stegostomatidae > Stegostoma > Stegostoma tigrinum. Next base: position 24,938 of record NW_026728267.1, read on the forward strand.
CATACTCACACACACACACTCGCGCTCACACACACACACACACACTCACACACACTCTCATACACACAGACACACTCACTCGCTCACACACACACACACACACACACAGACACAGAGGGGCCTCCTGTGAGTTCGGGCCTACCCGTTGCCCTGGAGACCAGCAGGCCCAGCCTGTTCAGGCCTGGTGCTGCTCCTCGGGCCCGAGCTCTCCCCCCAGGTCGATGGCGTTGTCCCGGACGAGCTTGGCGCCGGCAGGCCCCCTGGTCCTCCCCGGGCCTGCAGCCTTGTAGACAAAGTGGTAGTGGCCCCCCTGTAGGCCGGCCTTGAGCTGCTGCGGGCGAGAGTCGGGGGCCAGCAGGCTCCAGGCTTTGTCCACCACCAGGAAGAGCCTGTGCTCGGCGGGAGCCTGGACCTTGAACTTGAGGGCGCAGAGCCGGCACACCTCCTCTGCCGTCTCACACGGCCTCACCACCAGCGTCTTGGCTGTGCAACCGTTGCCCAGGTCGTGGTAGGCCACGCGCAGGAAGTTCTGAGGAGAAAAGCTGGATTTAGACTAGGAGCCATCACCACAGCGAGCCGGGCTCCCCAAAGGCCAGCCACCATCAATAAAGCATGGGGGGGGGGGGGGGGGGTGGGATGGCAAAGGCCTGGGGGTATTCACCCTCACTTATCGGTCCAGAGAGAGAGAGAGAGAGCCAGTGTGTGTGTGCCTATCCTGGTAGGCATGAGGTGATGGACTCTGGAAGACATTAAGAAGACCAGGGAGTACTCAGTGAACGGCAGGGCATGAGGAAGCTCAGAGGAACAGAGGGATCTTGGGAGGCTTGTCCATGGAGCCCTGAGAGCAGCAGGACATCAATAGAAGGACCTTAGAAGGCCACACGGGACCTTAGCTTTATCAGCCGTGGCGTTGGTTTAAAAAGAAGGGCTGAGGTTATGTCCGAGCTGCTCAGAGCCTCGGTGAGGCTGGAGGACTGTGCGCGGTGCCCGTCTCCGCATTGCAGCAGGGAAGTGACAGCACTGGACGGGATTCTCCAGGATAAATAAAAAACCCAAAAGAGCTGCGGATGCTGTAAGCCAGGAACAGAAAGGAAAGTCGCTGGAAAAGCTCGGCAGGTCTGGCCACGCCTGTGAAGGGGGAGAAACAGAGTTAACGCCGGGTGACCCTTCCTGGGACATGGAGCACTTCAGCGATGAAGGTCTTTTCCCCCAGGGTGGGGGGAGTCCAAAACGAGAGGGGCATTGGGTTAAGGTGGGGTGGGGGGAAAAGGACATGTGGGTGGTGCGTGTATGGAATGAGCTGCCAGAGGAAGTGGTGGGGGCTGGTACAGTTACAGCATTTAAAAGGAATCTGGATGGGGACATGGATAGGAAGGGGTTAGAGGGATATGGACCAAATGCTGGGAAATGGGACTGGGATTAATTTAGGATATTGGGTCAGCATGGACAGGTTGGGCCGAAGGGCCTGTTTCCGTGCTGTATATCTCTGTGTCTATAAGGGGCTGAGTAGGTTGGGACTTTGCTGACCCAAGCGCAGGAAGCTGAGGGGTGACCTTATAGACACTTATAAAATTGTAAGGGATACACAGAAGGTGAATGGTGAGGGTCTCCTCCCCAGGGGTGGGGGGAGTTCAAAACAATCAGCGATATTTTTGAGGTGAGAGGAGAGAGATTTAAATAGGGTTTGAGGGGCAAATGTTTTACACTGAGGGTGGTTCATGTGTAGAATGAACGGCAGAGGAAGGGATGGGTGTGGGCACACTTACAGCATTTAAAGGACATTCGGATCAGTACATGGATAGGGAAATGTTTGGAGGGATATGGGCCAGGAGCGGGCAGATGGGAGTAGCTTTGTTTGGGATTACGGTCAGCACGGGCTGGATGGGCCGAAGGCTCTGTTTCTGCGCTGTGTGACTCTATGACTCAAGTGAGGCTCAAGGCATATTCACTGGATCAGAGAAGGCTGGTGGGGGGGTAGGGGGTTATAAGATTGTGAGGGGCATGGACAGGGTCGGTAGCAAGCAGCTGTCCCCCTCAGATGAGGGCTCAATAACAAGGGGTTGGGTTCATTTTAAGCTGAAAGCCGGGAGAATTTGTGGAAAAACATTTTTACACCCAGATGACAGTGGGGGAGGGGGCTGAGCTTAATGAGGGTATCTGAAGGTGGGGGGGGAAACCTCACAGCCTGGCATGAGATAATGTTCAAGGCTCTGGGCCTAGTGCGGGAAAGTTGGCCCCTTGGAGGTCGGAGTATATCCTGGGCAGTGCAGGCTGGACGGGCCGAAGGGTCTCCTCTGTATAGTAGGATTCTATGATCCTGGTTCCAATCCCCGCCACGGCAGGTGATCTCAATCGGCCATTGTCGATTGTTGGGGAAAAGCCCATTCAATCCAGTGATGTCCTTCCCTGGTCTGGCACTACACGTGACTCCAGACCCAACGCAACATGACTTACTCTACATCGTCACCCTGGGGACTGGGGTATATGCTGGCCTAGCTGGTGAACCTCACATCCCAAGAGTGAATTGAAAAGAAGAACATCAGGAGTGGGATGGAATACCCCCCACTTGCCCCTGGGTATCGGCACCATGTCCACAGACATCCCACTGCGCACCCCTCCCCCCCACCCACCCACCGACGCTCAGTCGCAGCAGTGTGTACCATCTACAAGGTGCTCTGCAGAAACTCACCAAAGACCCTCAGGCAGCACCTTCCAAACCCACCACCCACTTCCATCCAGAAGGACAAGGGGCAGCAGGTACATGAGAACACCACCCTCCGAGCACATTCCCCTCCGAGCCCCTCACCATCCCGACTTGGGAGTATAGATGGGAGAGGCTGGGGCTGCTATCCCTGGGGACAAGAGGCTGAGAGGTTTTCAGACTTGTCAGAGAGCCTGGGAGAGAGGAAGCGGAGAGGGAACGGGTTCTCGCTGATAAAAGAGCGTGTGAAATGAAGCAAGGCCGACGTCAGAAACAAAAGCCTCATGGACAAGTCAGCGTGGACCTCATTAGAGGAAGGGGCGTTTAACCTGAGGGTCACCGCAGCTCGTGGTGAGGGGGGAGAGTGACCTCAGGTGACGGAGAGAGTTGGGCCCAGGCAGTTGGCACAAAACAAACGGGAAACGAGAGTCTAACGATGACCGAGAATCCATTACCGACTGTCGGAAAAACCCCAACCTGGCTCACTAATGTTCCTTTGGGAAGGAACCTGCCATCCTTACCTGGTCTGGGCCTACACGTGACTCCAGTCCCACAGCAATGCCGCGGCCTCTTTACTGCCCTCTGGGGCAATTAGGGGTGGGCAATAAACGCCGGCCTGACCAGCGACCCCCTCATGAATTAAACAAAAACCTTTCAGCCAACTGAACTAATTGAGTCTGCTCCAATGGGAGCACTGAAGGAGGGGGTATGAAGGTCCAACTGGGGCATTAGAGAGGGGCAATTGGGGAATTACAGAGGGGGCAACTGGGGCATTAGAGAGGGGGCAACTGGGGCATTAGAGGGGACAACTGGGGCATTAGAGGGGACAACTGGGGCATTAGAGGGGGCAATTGCAGAATTACAGAGAGGGCAATTGGGGAATTACAGAGGGGGCAACTGGGGAATTAAAGAGAGGGCAATTGGGGCATTAGAGAGGGGCAACTGGGGAATTAGAGAGGGGGCAACTGGAGAATTACAGAGAGGGCAATTGGGGCATTACAGAGGGGGCAACTGGGGCATTAGAGGGGCCAATTGGGGAATTAGAGGGGGCAACTGGGGCATTAGAGGGGGCAACTGGGGCATTAGAGCGCAGCAATTGAGGCAACAGAGAGGGGCAATTGGGAAATTAGAGAGGGGGCAATTGGGGAATTCAAGAGGGGCAATTTGGGCATTAGCAAGGGGTAATTGGGGCATTAGAGCACAGCAATTGAGGCAAGAGAGGGACAATTGAGGCATTAGCGAGGGACAATTGGGGAATTACAGAGCAGCAATTGGGGCATTAGGGAGGGGCAACTGGGGCATCAGAGAGGGGTATTGGATGGGTATCTGGATGTGCAGGGATATGGGGAATTGGGCCGGCAGGCGTAGACAACACTCAGTCGAAGGGACAGTATCGGCGCGTCGGGCCGGCCTCCCTCTTTCCCCGCCCGGGGCGATTCTGCGAACATTTTGGGCGCCCCCTTAAGCCGCGGCTGGCTCTCAGAGGGGCACTGGAGGTGTGGCCCTACACCGTCCGGTCTGCAGGGGGCACGCGCACCCCTCCCTGCCCGCCCTCCACCGTGAGCGACTGGGTATACTGACCTGGAAGTCGCCGATCGATGGCATTGGCTCATTGGTTCTTCGTCGCCTGTGCCACTGCTTGAGAGAATGCCGGATCTCCTGGCTGATGCCACCCGTAGCCCGGTGGGCGTGGAAGTTCTGAAGCTCGAACACGCTGGCGTACACACTGGTGAGGTAGTAACCACCTGCAACAGGGGGGAAGCGGCTCAGAAAGGACGTGGAGAAATCGCACCTCCCCCCACCGTTGTACAAAGGACGTCAATTAAACTGGAGAGATTTACCGGGAACGTCGGACGGTTTGAGACATAAGGGAAAAGTGGGGACCGTTTTCCACTGTAGTGTCGGAGAGGGAGAGGCAACCTGAGAGAAGTTTGCAAAATCATGAGGGGTACAGATAGAGTGAATGGCGGGTGTTTTTACCCCCTGCGGGGGGGTATTTCACGACTGCAGGGCACATCTTTTGGAGGAAGGAGGTTTAAAAATGTCGCGAAAGGCTAATTTATTTCGCACAGAGGCTGCGTCGCGCGTGGAATGTAATTCCCGAGGAAGCGGTGGCCGCACGTATAATGTTTCAGAGACACGTGGGTAAGTTCGTGAGCGGGGGAAAGGTTTGGAGCGAGGCGGGCCAGGAGCAACCGGGTGGGACCAGCTTAGTTTGGGATCACGTTCAGCATGGACTGGATGGGCCGAAGAGTCCGCTCCCGTGCAGTGTGTCTCCCCCACAAGACCTAATGCTTTGGAGATAATGGGAACTGCAGATGCTGGAGATTCCAAGATAATAAAATGTGAGGCTGGATGAACACAGCAGGCCAAGCAGCATCTCAGGAGCACAAAAGCTGACGTTTCGGGCCTAGACCCTTCATCAGAGAGGATGATGAAGGGTCTAGGCCCGAAACGTCAGCTTGTGTGCTCCTGAGATGCTGCTTGGCCTGCTGTGTTCATCCAGCCTCACATTTTATAGACCTAATGCTTTGGATCTGTCTTCACTAGGGAAGGCACAAGCAATCTCCCAGATGCAGTAGTGGCTGAAGGACCTAGGCTAATGGATGAACTGAAGGGAATTTATATCAGGCAGGAAATGGTGTTGGATAGACTGTTGGGTCTGAAGGCCAATGAGTCCCCGGGACCTGATGGTCTGCATCCCAGGGTACTTAAGGAGGTGGCTCTAGAAATTGTGGACGCATTGGTAATTATTTTCCAAGGTTCTATAGATTCAGGATCAGTTCCTGTGGATTGGAGGGTGGCAAATGTTGTCCCACTTTTCAAGAAAGGAGGGAGAGAGAAAGCAGGGAATTACAGACCGGTTAGCCTGACGTCGTCAGTGGTGGGAAAGATGCTGGAGTCAATTATAAAAGATGGAATTACGACTCATTTGGATAGCAGCAACAGGATAGGTCAGAGTCAGCATGGATTTACGAAGGGGAAATCGTGCTTGACTAATCTTCTGGAATTTTTTGAGGATGTATCTATGAAGATGGATAAGGGAGAGCCAGTGGATGTAATGTACCTGGATTTTCAGAAAGCCTTTGGTAAAGTCCCGCATAGGAGATTAGTGAACAAAATTAGGGCACATGATATTGGGGGCAAAATACTGAGTTGGATTGAAAATTGAGTGGCTGACAGGAAGCAAAGAGTAGTGATAAACGGGTCCCTTTCGGAATGGCAGGCAGTGACCAGTGGGGTACCACAAGGTTCGGTGCTGGGACCGCAGCTGTTTACGATATATATTAACGATATAGACAAAGGCATTAACAGTAATATTAACAAATTTGCTGATGACACAAAGCTGGGTGGCAGTGTGAAACGTGAGGAGGATGTTATGAGAATACAGGGTGACTTGGACAGGCTCGGTGAGTGGACAGATGCATGGCAGATGCAGTTTAATGTGGATAAATGTGTGCTTATCCACTTTGGTGGCAAGAACAGGAAGGCAGATTACTATCTCAATGGAGTCAAGTTAGGTAAAGGGGAAGCACAACGAGATCTAGGTGTTCTTGTACATCAGTCAGTGAAAGCAAGCATGCAGGTACAGCAGGCAGTGAAGAAGGCTAATGGCACGCAGGCCTTCATAACAAGAGGAATTGAGTATAGGAGCAAAGAGGTCCTTCTGCAGCTGTACAGGGCCCTGATGAGACCGCACCTGGAGTATTGTGTGCAGTTTTGGTCTCCAAATTTGAGGAAGGACATTCTTGCTCTTGAGGGAGTGCAGCGTAGGTTCACAAGGTCAATTCCCGGAATGGCGGGACTATCATATGTTGAAAGATTGGAGCGACTGGGCTTGTATACTCTTGAGTTTAGAAGGATGAGAGGGGATCTGATTGAGACGTATAAGATTATTAAGGGATTGGACACTGTGGAGGCATGAAGCATGTTTCCGCTGATGGGGGAGTCCAGAACCAGAGGACACAGTTTAAAAATAAGGGGTAGGCCATTTAGAACAGAGTTGAGGAGAAACGTCTTCACCCAGAGAGTGGTGGATATATGGAATGCTCTGCCCCAGAAGGCAGTGGAGGCCAACTGTCTCTGGATGCTTTCAAGAAAGAGATGGATAGAGCTCTTAAAGATAGTGGAATCAAGGGTTATGGGGTTAAAGCAGAAACAGGATACTGATTATGGGGATGAGGCAGCCACAGGATACTGATTGTGGATGATCAGCCATGATCATAATGAATGGTGGTGCTGGCTCAAAGGGCTGAATGGCCTACTCCTGCACCAATTGTCTTATTGTCTGTAAACCGAGGCACCGTGGACCTCAGTGAGTGTCGGCCGCGGGAAGCAAAGCCCAGAGGTGACGTTCCGAGCGCCGTAGCCCACCTTCAGATCCGGATTCAACCAGAACCCTGCCACCACAACACACCCCGACACCACCCCCCCAACACACCCCGGCTAATTCCCGAGGGGTTTCCCCGGAGCCCCACACTTTGGGAAAGGTGGCGAGAGCCTGGGAGAGAACGCGGAGGGAGATTCACTGGAGCCAGCCCAGGGAGGAGTGAGTGCGGAGAGAGGCCGGGATCGATCCCCTCGGAGAGGGGAATGGTTCGGTGGGTGGGGGGGAGCGGGCGCTGTTGGACGGAGTCACGGTGAGGGACAAACTGGCCGCGGCTGCAGGAGGAGGGTCGGTCTCCCGAGGGACACGGATTGTCGGGAATTGGGAATAGATCCCGAGGGGAGGGGGGGTGGGAGGTGAGGAGTGAGTTGCTGTGGTCTGTCTGGAAGGGTTGGGGTTGCGGGGGTCGGGGGGGGCAGATTCACCAGGGACTTTCCGAAGGAGAGGGGCATCAGGGAGGGAGACACACGGAGAGAGGGGGAGGATGGGATAAACCCCGGGCCCTGCTCCAGCCTGCCCCACAGGAACAGGAGGCCGTTTCCCCCCCCCTCCTCCAGCCTGCCCCACAGGAACAGGAGGCCGTTCCCCCCCCCCTCCTCCAGCCTGCCCCACAGGAACAGGAGGCCGTTCCCCCCCACTGCTCCAGCCTGCCCCACAGGAACAGGAGGCCGTTCCCCCCCCCCTCCTCCAGCCTGCCCCACAGGAACAGGAGGCCGTTCCCCCTCCCCTCCTCCAGCCTGTCCCACAGGAACAGGAGGCCAGTCAGCCCCCCTCCTCCAGCCTGTCCCACAGGAACAGGAGGCCATTCAGCCCCCTCCTCCAGCCTGCCCACAGTAACGGGAGGCCATTCGGCCCCGTCCTCGAGGCTGTCCCACAGGAACAGGAGGAGGCCTGTGGTAGGGCTAGTATTCACGCGCGCGACGCCTGCAGGTCCCTACCTTCCCCAGTCAGCTCGGCCTGGTCCAGCAGCTCCATCATGTACTCGGCCTCGAGGGACAGCTCGGGCAGGTCACACGCAGCGATGGTGTAGGACAGAGTCGGCAGGAACTCGTCAGCTCCATAGTGTAGGCCTGGGCCCAGCAACACAGGCAGTTACCCGCCGGCCCGGCTCCCTTTACAGGCAGTTACCCGCCGGCCCGGCTCCCTGTACCGCTACACCGCCCACCCGGCTCCCTGGACCGCTACACCGCCGGCCCCGACTCCCTGTACCGCTACACCACCCGCCTGGCTCCCTGTACCGCTGCACCACCCGCCCGGCTCCCTGTACCACTACACCGCCAGCCTGGCTCCCTGTACCACTACACCGCCCACCCGGCTCCCTGTACCGCTACACCGCCGGCCCTGACTCCCTGTACCGCTACACCACCCGCCCGGCTCCCTGTACCGCTACACCACCCGCCCGGCTCTCTGTACCACTACACCGCCAGCCTGGCTTCCTGTACCGCTACACCGCTCGCCCGGCTCCCTGTACTGCCACACCACCGGCCCCGACATCCTGTACTGCCACACCGCCAGCTCGGCTCCCTCTACAGGCAGTTACCCGCCGGCCCGGCTCCCTGTACCACTACACCGCCGGCCCCGACCTCCTCTACAGGCAGTTACCCGCCAGCCCGGCTCCCTGTACCGCTCCACCACCGGCCCCGACTCCCTGTACTGGCTACCCTGCCGGCCCCGTCTCACTCTACCCGCTACAACGCTGGCCCCGACTCTCTCGACCGGCTACCCCACCAGCCCCGACTACCTCTACCAGCCACACTGCCGGCCCTGACTCCCTGTGCCAGTTACCCCGTCGGCCCCAACTCCCTGTACCGGCTACCCCACCGGCCCCGACTCCCTGTACTGGCTACCCCGCCGGCCCCGTCTCACTCTTCCCCTTGTAGCGGGTGTTAGCAGGAATCCCTCTCCCTGCTACACCGCCGGCCCCGACTCCCTCTACCCACTAAACCCTGCCCCAACTCCCTCTGCACCACCATCCCCCCCAACTCCCTCTCCCTGCTACATCCCCCTAACTCCCTCTGCACCACCACTCCCCGCCAACTCCTACTCCCTGCTACCCGCCCAACTCCCTCTGCACTGCCACTCCCTGCTACCCACCCAACTCCCTCTCCCTGCTACCCCTCCCAACACCCCATGCACTGCCACTCACACCCAACTCCCTCCGCACTGGGCCGGGGAAGGGGAGGGGCATAACTGAGGAGGCAGCACAATGTAACCATCGGTTATAATCACCACACACCTACCCATCATTATCTACACAGTGTAGAGGGAGCTTTACTCTGTATCTAACCCTGTGCTGTCCCTGTCCCTGGGAGTGTTTGATGGGGGCGACAGTGTAGAGGGAGCTTTACTCTGTATCTAACCCTGTGCTGTCCCTGTCCCTGGGAGTGTTTGATGGGGGCGACAGTGTAGAGGGAGCTTTACTCTGTATCTAACCCTGTGCTGTCCCTGTCCCTGGGAGTGTTTGATGGGGGCGACAGTGTAGAGGGAGCTTTACTCTGTATCTAACCCTGTGCTGTCCCTGTCCCTGGGAGTGTTTGATGGGAGAGTGTAGAGGGAGATTTACTCTGTATCTAACCCCATGCTGTCCCTGTCCTGGGAATGTTTGATGGGGGGGACAGTGTAGAGGGAGCTTTACTCTGCAGCTAACCCCATGCTGTCCCTATCCCTGGGAGTGTTTGATGGGGGGGACAGTGTAGAGGAAGCTTTACTCTGCATCTAACCCCGTGCTGTCCCTGTCCCTGGGAGTGTTTGATGGGGGGGACAGTGTAGAGGGAGCTTTATTCTGTATCTAACCCCGTGCTGTCCCTGTCCCTGGGAGTGTTTGATGGGGGGGACAGTGTAGAGGAAGCTTTACTCTGCATCTAACCCCGTGCTGTCCCTGTCCCTGGGAGTGTTTGATGGGGGGGACAGTGTAGAGGGAGCTTTATTCTGTATCTAACCCCGTGCTGTCCCTGTCCCTGGGAGTGTTTGATGGCAGGGACAGTGTAGAGGAAGCTTTACTCTGTATCTAACCCCCATGCTGTCCCTGTCCTGGGAGTGTTTGATGGCGGGGACAGTGTAGAGGGAGCTTTACTCTGCAGCTCACCCCGTGCTGTCCCTGTCCCTGGGGCGTGTGTGATGGCGGGGAGGGGGGGTTGGAGACAGTGTAAAGGGAGTTAGTACCTTCTGCTGCTTTGACCCGATCACAGATAAGTTTCATGGCCTGCAGGAGGAGGTGGACTTTCTTGACGGGGGAGTACGTCTTCTGCAGGAGAGTAAACTTGTGTTTGATCTTCTCGAGGGCTCCAGGGTCAGAGATGCTGCAGCGTAGGCCCAGGGCCTGTGGTCCCCCAAGCCTCACCAGTCGCATGTTTTCCCTGAGCTGTTGAAGGGAACCATCGGCAGTGTGGACCTCCCTCAGGCGAGCATCAATCCAACCTTTCAGCGGTTTCAGGATGATCTTGTGCATGGCCACCTCCAGGAGGCGATCTGCAAGGAATCCACCGCGCACATGGTCAGCTCAAACTGAAGGGGGGTGGGGGGGGCGGCGTGGAGCGCGAAGGCTCTGCTCCAATCAACCTCGCTGTCCCCAGCTTTCCCACCCTGGCCCTCGTTGTAGCCCTTTGGCTGCAGGAACCCTCACCCGCGCCCCAGTTCCCTCCAAACCGGGCCATTCTGGCTCTCTGCCGCCTGCTCCCCCCGACGTTCTGCGAATTTCCACACTCTACTACCCCACCCTCCTCAACCCAACCTCACCCCGGACCCAACCGCCTACCGCCACTCCCTGGATCGCTGACCCATACCCCCTCCCTATCTCTGTCACCCCCTCCGGCACCTACACCCCCTCCCTATCTCTGTCTCACCCTCCAGCCCCTACACCCCCTCCCTATCTCTGTCACCCACTCCATCCCCTACACCCCTCCCTATCTCTGTCACCTCCTCCAGCCCCTACACCCCCTCCCTATCTCTGTCACCCCCTCCCTATCTCTGTAACCCCCTCCGGCCCCTAGCTGTGCGTTCCCCCCGCACCCCCCCCCCCCCCCCCGCCGCCTGGGTTCTTACCCCTCTCGCCCTCCTCCAGCACGTTGTCCAGCGATGGGTCGAGTTCAGCACCGTGGCTCAGGAAGCTCCTGGTGTGTGTCATGAAGTTTCGGATGTTCTGGAGGAGCTGGGCGCTGCCCCGGGGGTCCGTGCCCGCGTCCTGAAGGCTGCCCACGAAGCCCTGGACCAGGGTCCCCACCGACGTGCCCCCGTCCTTTGCTTGCTCCTGTGCCCAATGCACCAGCCTCCTCTCGGGGCCTGCGAAGGAGCTCAGAACCTTCCGGAGCGGCTTCCGGACATCCCACCGGACGCTCCGAGACCTGCCCAGGGTCCGGGGATTCTCAGGGGCCGGCTCAGTCTGGGGCTCGCCCCCGCCAGCGCTCTCCGCTCCGCCCTCCTTCTCCCCACCCGCCACCCCCCTCTCCTCCTCCTCCTCCTCCTCCAGGCTGCTGAGCGAGTGAGTGTCCATGTCCCCGATCTGGGGGGGGTCCCCACCCTCCAGGAGCTCCAGGCCCTCCGAGGAATTGCTGTCGCTCAGCCGCTGCCCCCCCTCGGCCTCCCCCTCCCCCTCCTCCTGGGGGGGCCTGGCTGGGAGGGGCACCCGGTACCCCCCCTCGGAAGAGGTGCCCCGGGTCTTCAGCCTCTTTTTGAGGCGGGGGGGAGGGATGGGGGTGCGTGGGCGTTGGTAGGCCCCCTCGGGTTCGGGCAAGGGGGGGTGCCCCGGGCTGGCCCCGCCCTCGCTCTCCCCCTCCCCCTCCTGGCAGGGGACAGGGGGAGGGGGCTCAGAGGGGGGCGAGAGGGTGCCCGAGTTCTCCGTCGAGACCCGCACCTTGATGCTGCCCTTGAAGAGCCCCCTCCTGCCCTTACACCTGCTCTCGAAGAGGGGGTTGACGAAGCTGAGGGCCCCGCTCTGGGTGGCGTTCCCCACCTCCCCCGGGCACCTCGTCCTGAGGGGTCCTTGGAGCAGCAGCAGGACCGGCGACTCAGGAGGGCCCGTCTCCTGGGGGGACCCATCACCGCACTCCTCCACCTCAGGGGGCTCCCGCACGTTGAGGGACGACGTCCAGAACTCTGCATTTGATGGGGGGGGGGGTGGGGGGGGCGGGGTGTCATTGGGAGACAGAAGAGAGGTGCAAAGAACACAGTCAGAGTGCGCGTGCATGACTGAGGGCTCCACCCCATGCCACCAGGACCCTTTGCAAGAACGCCAAATCGCTGAGACTAAGAGAAACAAACAACATTTAGGCTGCATGCAGGCACAGCGCTGATCAGCCAGAGAAAATGCACCAGCTCCTGACGATTGACAGTTAACCACCAACAAGCCATTGCCCTGAGAAATGAACCAGCAAATGGATGCCCCCTGCTTTATGGGGGGGTGTAACAGGCATAGAGTGTGCCCATATTCTTTCTATCTGCAAAGTACATACAGCAGCACATCACAGGAATAGGCCCTTCGGCCCATCATGTTGTGCCAAACATGACACCAAATGAAATGAATCCTTTCTGCCTGCCCTTGGTCCATAACCCTTCATTTCTTGCATATTCATGTGCTTATCTAAAAGTCCCTTAAACGACCCAATTGTATCTGCCCCCACCATCCCCTGGCAGTGCCTTCCAGACTCCTACCACTCTCTGCGTAAAAAACTTGTCCCTCACATCGCCTTTGAACATTCCCCCCTCACCTTAATGTATGCCCCCCCCAAGTATTAGCCATTTCAACTCTGACCATCAACCCTATCCATGAATCTCAGGATTTTATAGACTTCTTTCCAGTCTTTCTTCCGACTCTACTGCTCCAGAGAAAACACCCTGAGTTTTCCAGCCACTCCTCATAGCTCACACCCTCTAATCTGGGCAGTATCCGGGTAAACCCCTTCTGCACCCTCCCTAAAACCCCCACGTCCTTCCTGAGATGTGGCGACCTGAACTGAACACAATACTCTAAGCATAGCCTGACCAAAGTCTCATAAAGCTGCAACGTGACACCCTGACCCTTGTTCTCAGTTCCGCGACCGATAAAGGCTGACATCCCATATGCCTGCTTTGCCAGCCGATCTGCTGTGTGGCTGCTCTCAGGGAGCTCTGGACTTAAACCCCTCGATCCCTCTGCACATCGACGCTGTTCAATGTCCTGCCACTAACTGTATACTTTTCCTTAACAAGTGATCTCCCAAAGCGCAGCACCTCACACTGACCCGGATTAAACCCCATATCCGCAGCTGATCTGTATCCTGCTGTATCCTTTCACAACCTCCTGCACTGTCCCTGATCTTTGGAAATGGCTCTGTGATGGACATTGTGTTGAGGAGCCTCTGTATATGTGTCTGTGTGTGCGCGCGCATGTGTGTGTGAGCGTATGAGTGTGAGCGTGTGTGTGCGCACGTGTGTTAGTGTGTGTGTGTGTTAGTGTGTGTGTATGTGTGTGTACGTGTGTGTGTGTGTGTGTGTGTGTGTGTGTGTGTGTGTGTGTGTGTGTGTGTGTGTACTAGGTAGTGTAGACGTGCAGAGAGATCTCAGTGTCCATGTACACAGATCCTTGAAAGTTGCCACCCAGGTTGACAGGGCTGTTAAGAAGGCATTCAGTGTTTTAGCTTTTATTAATAGAGGGATCAAGTTCCGGAACCAAGAGGTTATGGTGAAGCTGTACAAAACTCTGGTGCGGCCGCACTTGGAGTATTGTGTACAATTCTGGTCACCGCATTATAAGAAGGATGTGGAAGCTTTGGAAAGGGTGTAGAGGAGATTTACTAGGATGTTGCCTGGTGTGGAGGGAAGGTCTTACGAGGAAAGGCTGAGGGACTTGAGGCTGTTTTCGTTAGAGAGAAGAAGGTTGAGAGGTGACTTAATAGAAACATATAAAATAATCAGAGGGTTAGATAGGGTGGATAGGGAGAGCCTTTTTCCTAGGATGTTGACGGCGAGCACGAGGGGGCATAGCTTTAAATTGAGGGGTGAAAGATATAGGACAGATGTCAGAGGTAGTTTCTTTACTCAGAGAGTAGTAAGGGAATGGAAGGCTTTGCCTGCAACGGTAGTAGATTCGCCAACTTTGGGTACATTTAAGTCGTCATTGGATAAGCATATGGACGCACATGGAATAGTGTAGGTTAGATGGGCTTCAGATCGGTATGACAGGTCGGCACAACATCGAGGGCCGAAGGGCCTGTACTGTGCTGTAATGTTCTATGTTCTATGTGTGTACGTGTGTGTGTGTGTGTGTGTGTGTGTGTATGTATGTGTGTGTGTGTGTGTGTACGTGTGTGTGTGTGTGTGTGTGTGTGTGTGCATGTGTGTGTGTACGTGTGTGTACATGCATGTGTGTGTGCATACGTGTGTGTGTACACATGTGTGTGTGTACACGTGTGTGTGTGTGTGTACACATGTGTGTGTGTGTGTGTGTGTGTGTGTGTGTACACGTGTGTGTGTGTGTGTGTGTGTGTACACGTGTGTGTGTGTGTGTACACGTGTGTGTGTGTGTGTACACATGTGTGTGTGTGTGTGTGTGTGTGTGTGTACACGTGTGTGTGTGTGTGTACACATGTGTGTGTGTGTGTGTGTGTGTGTGTGTGTGTGTGTGTACACGTGTGTGTGTGTGTGTGTACACATGTGTGTGTGTGTGTGTGTGTGTGTGTGTGTGTGTGTACACGTGTGTGTGTGTGGGTACCGGAATCTGCAAACATTAAAGCCCAGGCTGTTTCAGGAGGGCATAAGAACCTTTGTGCAGGGTCACAGCAGGAGGTGCCAGGAGCATGGCACTCGGAGGATTATCCCTGTGGAGAGCTGGCACATGCTGAGTGGGCCGAATGGTCTCCATCTGTCACAGCTCAATCACAGCAAATGGGCAATACTGACCAATCACGGTTGGCTGCAGGCTGTCACATGACAACAACCCCGGCCTACCCCACACCAATGATCTAAAACCCTGCCCACCATTGGTCACCTGACAAGGTATCAGCCAATTGTAGAAGGAGCTCAGTCTTTACCAACCCCACACACCCGCGCACATAGACGCAGCCACGTACACACACACGTGTACACACACACACAATCACATGCACACGCACACACACACACAATCACATGCACACGCACACACACAATCACATGCACACGCACACAAGGACACACACACGGACACACACACACTCTCACACATACACACGGACACAGACTCTCACACAGACACACACACACACGGACACACACAGACACACACACACACAGACTCACACACACAGACTCACACGGACTCACACACACACAGACTCACACACACACAGACACACACAGACTCACACACACAGACTCACACGGACTCACACACACACACACGGACACACACAGACTCACACACACACAGACTCACACACACAGACTCACACACACACAATCACACACAGACTCACACACACACGGACACACACAGACTCACACGGACTCACACACACACAATCACACACAGACTCACACACACACGGACACACACAGACTCACACGGACTCACACACACACAATCACACACAGACTCACGCACACACGGACACACACAGACTCACACACACAGACTCACACACACACGGACACACACAGACTCACACGGACTCACACACACACAATCACACACAGACTCACACACACAGACTCACACGGACTCACACACACACAATCACACACAGACTCACGCACACACGGACACACACAGACTCACACACACACGGACACACACAGACTCACACGGACTCACACACACACAATCACACACAGACTCACACACACAGACTCACACGGACTCACACACACACAATCACACACAGACTCACGCACACACGGACACACACAGACTCACACACACACAGACTCACACACACAGACTCACACGGACTCACACACACACAGACTCACACACACACGGACACACACAGACTCACACACACACAGACTCACACACACAGACTCACACACACACAATCACACACAGACTCACACACACACGGACACACACAGACTCACACGGACTCACACACACACAATCACACACAGACTCACACACACACGGACACACACAGACTCACACGGACTCACACACACACAATCACACACAGACTCACGCACACACGGACACACACAGACTCACACACACACGGACACACACAGACTCACACGGACTCACACACACACAATCACACACAGACTCACACACACAGACTCACACGGACTCACACACACACAATCACACACAGACTCACGCACACACGGACACACACAGACTCACACACACACGGACACACACAGACTCACACGGACTCACACACACACAATCACACACAGACTCACACACACAGACTCACACGGACTCACACACACACAATCACACACAGACTCACGCACACACGGACACACACAGACTCACACACACACGGACACACACACACAGACTCACACACACACAATCACACACAGACTCACACACACACGGACACACACAGACTCACACGGACTCACACACACACAATCACACACAGACTCACACACACACGGACACACACAGACTCACACGGACTCACACACACACAATCACACACAGACTCACGCACACACGGACACACACAGACTCACACACACAGACTCACACACACACGGACACACACAGACTCACACACACACAATCACACACAGACTCACACGGACTCACACACACACAATCACACACAGACTCACGCACACACGGACACACACAGACTCACACACACACGGACACACACAGACTCACACGGACTCACACACACACAATCACACACAGACTCACACACACAGACTCACACGGACTCACACACACACAATCACACACAGACTCACGCACACACGGACACACACAGACTCACACACACACAGACTCACACACACAGACTCACACGGACTCACACACACACAGACTCACACACACACGGACACACACAGACTCACACACACACAGACTCACACACACAGACTCACACACACACAATCACACACAGACTCACACACACACGGACACACACAGACTCACACGGACTCACACACACACAATCACACACAGACTCACACACACACGGACACACACAGACTCACACGGACTCACACACACACAATCACACACAGACTCACGCACACACGGACACACACAGACTCACACACACACGGACACACACAGACTCACACGGACTCACACACACACAATCACACACAGACTCACACACACAGACTCACACGGACTCACACACACACAATCACACACAGACTCACGCACACACGGACACACACAGACTCACACACACACGGACACACACAGACTCACACGGACTCACACACACACAATCACACACAGACTCACACACACAGACTCACACGGACTCACACACACACAATCACACACAGACTCACGCACACACGGACACACACAGACTCACACACACACGGACACACACAGACTCACACGGACTCACACACACACAATCACACACAGACTCACACACACAGACTCACACGGACTCACACACACACAATCACACACAGACTCACACACACAGACTCACACACACACGGACACACACACGGACACACACAGACTCACACGGACTCACACACACACAATCACACACAGACTCACACACACAGACTCACACACACAGACTCACACACACAGACTCACACGGACTCACACGGACTCACACACACACAGACTCACACACACAGACTCACACACACAGACTCACACACACAGACTCACACGGACTCACACACACAGACTCACACACACACACACACACACACAGACGGACACACATTACTCACCGACACCCAGATGTGAGATGGTTTTCAGGATTTTGTGGGATCGAGCCGAGGCGATGGCGAGTGGGAGCTTCAGGGGGAAGGGGAGGATGTCCCTGTCACAGAGAGAGCAGCAATTGGTCCACCCCACCCCAACATCCTCCTGATCCCCAGGGCTGTGTACCCCCACCCACAAACCCCCCCACCCACAGACCCCCCCACCCACAACACCACACCCACAACACCCCACCCACAAACCCCCACCCACAACACCACACCCACAACCCCCCACCCACAACACCCCACCCACAAACCCCGACCCACAACACCACACCCACACCCCCCCACCCACAACACCACACCCACACCCCCCCACCCACAACACCACACCCACAACCCCCCACCCACAACACCCCCACCCCTAACCCCACCCGCAGCACCTCCACCCACCCCCACCCCTAACCCCACCCGCAGCACCCCCACCCACCCCCACCCCTAACCCCACCCACAGCACCGCCACCCCTAACCCCACCCGCAGCACCCCCACCCCTAACCCCACCCACTGCAATACCCACCCACTCACCCTACCCCTAACCCCATTCCCAACCCCCCCCCAACTTCCCACCCCCAACCCCCCCATCCTTTCCCCAAAGTTCCCAAACCCCGAGCCCCTACCACAACACCCCACCCTAAACCCACACTCCAACACCAAACCCCACCCCAAATCCCCCACCTCAAACCCCCTCGACCCCAAACCCCCCAGCCCATACCAAACCTGACACCAAACCCCCGGCCCATACCAAACCTGACCCCAAACCCCCCGGCCCATACCAAACCTGACACCAAACCCCCGGCCCATACCAAACCTGACACCAAACCCCCGGCCCATACCAAACCTGACACCAAACCCCCCGGCCCATACCAAACCTGACACCAAACCCCCGGCCCATACCAAACCTGACACCAAACCCCCCGGCCCATACCAAACCTGACACCAAACCCCCGGCCCATACCAAACCTGACACCAAACCCCCAGCCCATACCAAACCTGACACCAAACCCCCCGGCCCATACCAAACCTGACACCAAACCCCCCGGCCCATACCAAACCTGACACCAAACCCCCCGGCCCATACCAAACCTGACACCAAACCCCCCGGCCCATACCAAACCTGACACCAAACCCCCAGGCCCAGACCTAGACCCGAACCCAAAACCACAGGCACGTACTCAGACCTGAGCCCCAATCCCACCCACTTACCCAGACCCAACCCCAAACCCCGGCCCCGTTACCCAGTCCCAACCCCAAACCCCGGCCCCGTTACCCAGACCCAACCCCAAACCCCGGCCCCGTTACCCAAGCCCAACCCCAAACCCCGGCCCCGTAACCCGGACCCGACCCCGTTACCCAGACCCAACCCCAAACCCCGGCCCCGTTACCCAGACCCAACCCCAAACCCCGGCCCCGTTACCCAGACCCAACCCCAAACCCCGGCCCCGTTACCCAGACCCAACCCCAAACCCCGGCCCCGTTACCCAGACCCAACCCCAAACTCCGGCCCCGTTACCCAGACCCAACCCCAAACCCCGGCCCCGTTACCCAGACCCAACCCCAAACCCCGGCCCCGTTTCCCAGACCCAACTCCCCAACCCCGACCCCGTTACCCAGACCCAACCCCCAAACCCCGACCCCATTACCCAGACCCAACCCCAAACCCCGGCCCCGTTACCCAGACCCATCCCCAAACCCCGGCCCCGTTACCCAGACCCAACCCCAAACCCCGGCCCCGTTACCCAGACCCAACCCCCAAACCCCGACCCCGTTACCCAGACCCAGCCCCCAAACCCCGACCCCGTTACCCAGACCCAACCCCCAAACCCAGCCCCAACCCCAAACCCCGGCCCCATTACCCAGACCCAACCCCGACCCCATTACCCAGACCCAACCCCAAACGCCAACCCCGTTACCCAGATCCAACCCCAAACCTCGACCCCGTTACCCAGACCCAACCCCAAACACTGACCCCGTTATCCAGACCCAACCCCCAAACCCAGCCCACTTACCCAGTCCCAACCCCAAACCCCGGCCCCGTTACCCAGACCCGACCCTGTTACCCAGACCCAACCCCAAACCCCAACCCCGTTACCCAGACCCAACCCCAAACCCCGGCCCCGTTACCCAGACCCAACCCCGACCCCATTACCCAGACCCAACCCCAAACGCCAACCCCTAAACCCAGACCCAACCCCGTTACCCAGACTCAACCCCAAACCTCGACCCCGTTATCCAGACCCAACCCCTAAACCCAGCCCACTTACCCAGTCCCAACCCCAAACCCCGGCCCCATTACCCAGACCCAACCCCAAACGTCGACCCCGTTACCCAGACCCAACCCCCAAACCCAGCCCACTTACCCAGTACCAACCCCAAACCCCGGCCCCGTTACCCAGACCCAACCCCGACCCCATTACCCAGACCCAACCCCAAATGCCAACCCCGTTACCCAGACCCAACCCCAAACCTCGACCCCGTTACCCAGACCCAACCCCAAACACTGACCCCGTTATCCAGACCCAACCCCCAAACCCAGCCCACTTACCCAGTCCCAACCCCAAACCCCAGCCCCGTTACCCAGTCCCAACCCCAAACCCCGGCCCCGTTACCCAGACCCGACCCCGTTACCCAGACCCAACCCCGACCCCATTCCCCAGACCCAACCCCGTTACCCAGACCCAACCCCGTTACCCAGACCCAACCCCAAACCTCGACCCCGTTATCCAGATCCAACCCCCAAACCCAGCCCACTTACCCAGTCCCAACCCCAAACCCCGGCCCCATTACCCAGACCCAACCCCAAACCTCAACCCCATTACCCAGACTCAACCCCCAAACCCCGGCCCCGTTACCCAGACCCAACCCCAAACCCCGGCCCCGTTACCCAGACCCAACCCCAAACCCAGCCCACTTATCCAGACCCAACCCCCAAACCCAGCCCACTTACCCAGTCTCAACCCCAAACCCCGGCCCCGTTACCCAGACCCAACCCCCAAACCCAGCCCACTTACCCAGACCCAACCCCAAACCCCGGCCCCGTTACCCAGACCCAACCCCAAACCCAGACCCCGTTACCCAGACCTGAACTCCAACACCCACCCCCTTACCCAGACGCAAACCCCCAACCCCACCCACTCACCTCGACCGAACCCCCACCCCCTTACTCAGACCTGACCCCCACCTGTGCTCCTGTCCTACCCAATCCCCAGCTCCGTTTACCGTCTCACTGACAACCTATAGCCCTACCCCAGCCACAACCAAATACCCCGACCGTCCATGACCCTAGATGTGCCCCCCACCCATAGATCTAAACACCCATAATGCCCTGCCCCACCCAAGCCATGTCTGCAACATCACCCCTCCAATGCCAGCACTCGAACGGGGTGTGGGTGTGGGTCAGGGGGGTGGGGAACTCTCCCCTTGCCTGGTGTTCAGTGCCCAGGCCTGACCTGCTCACGCAGTAGAAGGAGATGAGGTGGAAGAGGTCCCCAAACGTCATTCCAGAACCTTCCAGGGAGAACGCTAGAAACCCAGAGAATGTTGTCAGTGCAGTCATGTCCAATAACCACCCCCAACCCCCAAACGCTCAACATTATCCCACCCCCAGCCACTCACACCAAAACCCACCCCTGTGGCACACCACACACCCCCCCCAACACCCAACACGCTGAACTGACTGACCACCCCCACCCCTTCCTTGACAGCATGGCCATGGTCACCCTCAGCCCCAATGCTGAGTCACCCCGATGGGCCACAGCAGTAAAACAATGCCCTTAGTTCGCAGGATGTGGGCATCATGGCCTCGGCCCAGCATTTATCGCCCCGTCCCTAATTGCCCCCTTGAGAAGGTGGGATTGAGCTGCCTCCTTGAACCGCTGCAGTCCCTGTGCTGTGGGGTGACCCACAAAGCCCCTTAGGGGGGGAATTCCAGGGATTCTGACCCAGAGACACTGAAGGAACGGGGATATATTCCCAAGTCGGGATGGTGAGGGGCTCGGAGGGGAATGTGCAGGGGGTGCTGTTCCCATGAACCTGCTGCCCCTTGTCCTTCTGGATGGAAGTGGGTCGTGGGTTTGGAAGGTGCTGCCTGAGGGTCTTTGGTGAGTTTCTGCAGAGCACCTTGTAGATGGTACACACTGCTGCGACTGAGCGTCGGTGGGTGGGGGGGGAGTGGGATGTTTGTGGATGTGGTGCCGATCGAGCGGGGGCTGCTTTGTCCTGGATGGTGTCGAGCTTCTTGAGTGTTGTTGGGGCTGCCCCCATCCAGGGGCAAGTGGGGGGTATTCCATCCCACTCCTGACTTGTGCCTTGTAGGTGGTGGGACAGGCTTTGGGGGGGAGTCAGGAGGGGAGTTACTCGCTGCAGGATCCCAGCCCCTGACCTGCTCCTGTAGTCCCTGTGTTTATGTGGTGAGTCCAGTTGAGTTTCTGGTCAATGATAACCCCCAGGATGTTGCTAGTGGGGGATTCGGTGATGGGAACACCATTGAATATCAAGGGAGAAAGGTTTTTCTTTTTGTTGGAAATCGTTATTGCCTGGTATTTGTGCGTTGCAAATGTTACTTGTCAGCCCGAGCCTGCGCATTGTCCAGATCTTATTTGTCCGTGTTTGAACCGAGGCTGTGATGAGGTCAGGAGCTGAGTGGCCCTGGCAGAACCCAAACTCAGCTCATAGAGTCATACAGCAAGGAAACTGGCCCTTCAGCACCAGCTGTCCATGCTGACCCAGGTATCCTAAAGTAATCTCATCCCATCTGCCAGCATTTGGCCCATGTCCCTCTAAGCCCTTCCTATCCATGTCCCCATCCAGGTGCCTTTTAAATGCTGTAACTGTACCAGCCCCCACCACTTCCTCTGGCAGCTCATTCCACACACGCACCACCCTCTGTGTGAAAAAGTTACCCCTCAGGTCC
The DNA here is from genome assembly GCF_030684315.1 of Stegostoma tigrinum. NCBI lineage: Eukaryota > Metazoa > Chordata > Chondrichthyes > Orectolobiformes > Stegostomatidae > Stegostoma > Stegostoma tigrinum. Next base: position 47,820 of record NW_026728267.1, read on the forward strand.
CTTTTACATCCTCCCCCTCTCACCTTAAACCTGTCCCCCTCTAGTTTTGGACCCCCCCCCCGACCCTGGGGGGAAAAGACCTTGTCTATTCACCCTATCCACGCCCCTCATGATTTTATAAACCTCTGTAAGGTCCCCCCATCAGCCCCCGACGCTCCAGGGAAAATAGCCCCAGACCATTCAGCCCCTCCCTGTAGCTCAAACCCTCCAGTCTCAGTTAAATATCCCAGGCCCTGGCAAGGAACAATAAAGAACATGGCGAGGGCACACCGGAAGGTTCTAGAACAGCTGGCCAGCCCAGCGCGACTCACTGGTGTTGCTGGGCTCCTCGTTGATGATGAAGTCATGGACAAAGGAGGGATCGCAGTTGTCAGAGAGTCGCACCGATAGCAGTTTCTTCTGCGATGTGGCCGATTGGCGAACCAGAAAGATCTGAGGCGAGACAAACACACGCTCGTGAGGGGCCGAACTCAACCAAAGGGCCGGGGGAGGGTGGTGGGGGCGCTGCGGTAGGGAGGAGGATTGTCCGAGGATACAGCAAGATGTAGATCAGTGAAAGGCAGGGTCAGAAAAATGGCAGGTGAAGTTTAATCCGGACCTATGTGAGGCGATGCATTTTGGAAGGTCACATACCAGGAGAAACTACACAGTGAATGGGAGAACTGTTTGGAGCATTGATATGCAGAGGGATCTGGTTGTGCAGGTCCATAGATCACTCATGGTGGCAGCGCAGGGAGAAAAGGCAGTGAAGAAGCCCTAAGGCGTGCTTGCCTTCACTGGAAGGGGCATTCGGTACAAAGATAGACAAGTTATGCTGCAGTGTTATCGAACACTAATTGGAATACTGCGTACAGTCCTGTACACCACACTACCAGAAGGATGTGGATGCTTTGGAGAGGATACAGAAAGGGTTTGTCAGGATGCTGCCTGGTTTTGGGGGCTGGGGGGAGTTTAGCTCTGAATAAAGGCTGGATAGACTGGGTTTGTTTTCACTGGAACACAGGAGGTTGTGGGGTGATCTAATAGAAGTTTAGAAGCTTGTGAACAGTATGGATAGAATGGAAAGTGAGACATTTTCCCAGGGTGGAGGGGTCAATGACTAGAGAACACAGGTTGAAAGGGTAGGAGGAAGTTTAAAAGACATGCGCAAGGCAGCTTTTTCACACAAAGGGCGGTGACGGCCTGGAACATGCTGCCAGAGCAGGCGGGGGGGAAGCCGACACACTAGCAGCATTGAGGACGCACCTGGACAAATACATGAACAGGAAGGGAGTAGGGGGATATGGATCCTGTAAGTGAAGACAGTTTTAGTGTGGAAGGGCAAAATGTATCGGCACAGGCTTGGAGGGCCGAAGGGCCTGTTGCTGTGCCGTGTAATTCTTTGTTCTAAACTCACCCGATGTTGCTGACTCAGTCTGACAGAAAGCCCCCAGCAGATTTCTGAACTGAATAAAAATCGGACACTGCTTCTGAATCTTCCTTCTCCAGATGCTGTCACTGGCTTTGCAGGAGGCGCAGGGTGACTGACTCAGACTCATAAAACTCTCTGACTCCTTCATTAAAACCCGTTGCGCACAGCAACGGCAAGAGGGAAGGGACACTGGTTCAGGTTCAAAGTGGCTTTTACTGCAGAAAACAGAGAGACCTCCTGAGGTGGGGAGGTGGTCCCTGTATCGTGTTCACAGCCCCCAAGCTGTCTGGCTACCTGGGAGCCAATCACATCGTTGTTGGTGGGCAGAAGGCCTTTGTCATTGATGACTGGTCACTAGTCCACAGACCAATCAGCTGTTTGCTGACTGTTGGATGTCCACCCTCCCCACCACTGGTCCGCAAACGACATTTCACCCACTGCTGTAAGCTACAGGTATGTAACTAGGGGCAGCACAGTGGTTAACACTGCGGCCTCACAGTACCAGCGACCCGGGTTCGATCCCCACCCTCGGGCATCTGTCTGTGTGGAGTTCGTACCTTCTCCCTGCGTCTGCGTGGGTTTCCTCCGGGTGCTCCGGTTTCCTCCCACAGTCCAAAGGTGTGCGGGTTAGGGTGGGCTGGCCATGCTAAATTGTCCCGTAGTGCCCAGGGATGTGCGGGTTAGGGTGGATTGGCCGTGCTAAATTGTCCCATAGTGCCCAGGGATGTGCGGGTTAGGGTGGATTGGCAGTGCTAAATTGTCCCGTAGTGCCCAGGGATGTGTGGGTTAGGGTGGATCGGCCGTGCTAAATTGTCCCGTAGTGCCCAGGGATGTGCGGGTTAGGGTGGATTGGCCATGCTAAATTGTCCCGTAGTGCCCAGGGATGTGCAGGTTAGGGTGGGTTGGCTGTGCTAAATTGTCCCGTAGTGCCCAGGGATGTGCGGGTTAGGGTGGATTGGCCGTGCTAAATTGTCCCATAGTGCCCAGGGATGTGCGGGTTAGGGTGGATTGGCTGTGCTAAATTGTCCCATAGTGCCCAGGGATGTGCAGGTTAGGGTGGATTGGCCGTGCTAAATTGTCCCATAGTGCCCAGGGATGTGCGGGTTAGGGTGGGATTGGCTGTGCTAAATTGTCCCATAGTGCCCAGGGATGTGCAGGTTAGGGTGGATTGGCCGTGCTAAATTGTCCCATAGTGCCCAGGAATGTGGGGGTTAGGGTGGATTGGCCGTGCTAAATTGTCCCGTAGTGTCCCGGGATGTGCAGGTTAGGGTGGGATTGGCCGTGCTAAATTGTCCCGTAGTGCCCAGGGATGTGCAGGTTAGGGTGGGATTGGCCGTGCTAAATTGTCCCATAGTGCCCAGGGATGTGCGGGTTAGGGTGGATTGGCCGTGCTAAATTGTCCCATAGTGCCCAGGGATGTGCGGGTTAGGGTGGATTGGCCGTGCTAAATTGTCCCATAGTGCCCAGGAATGTGGGGGTTAGGGTGGATTGGCCGTGCTAAATAGTCCCATAGTGCCCAGGGATGTGCGGGTTAGGGTGGATTGGCCGTGCTAAATTGTCCCGTAGTGCCCAGGGATGTGCGGGTTAGGGTGGATTGGCCGTGCTAAATTGTCCCGTAGTGCCCAGGGATGTGCAGGTTAGGGTGGGATTGGCCGTGCTAAATTGTCCCATAGTGCCCAGGGATGTGCAGGTTAGGGTGGGATTGGCCGTGCTAAATTGTCCCGTAGTGCCCAGGGATGTGCGGGTTAGGGTGGGATTGGCCGTGCTAAATTGTCCCGTAGTGCCCAGGGATGTGCGGGTTAGGGTGGATTGGCCGTGCTAAATTGTCCCATAGTGCCCAGGGATGTGCGGGTTAGGGTGGATTGGCCGTGCTAAATTGTCCCATAGTGCCCAGGGATGTGCGGGTTAGGGTGGGTTGGCCGTGCTAAAGTGTCCCATAGTGCCCAGGGATGTGCGGGTTAGGGTGGGATTGGCCGTGCTAAATTGTCCCATAGTGCCCAGGGATGTGCGGGTTAGGGTGGATTGGCCGTGCTAAATTGTCCCATAGTGCCCAGGGATGTGCGGGTTAGGGTGGGTTGGCCGTGCTAAAGTGTCCCATAGTGCCCAGGGATGTGCAGGTTAGGGTGGATTGGCCGTGCTAAATTGTCCCATAGTGCCCAGGGATGTGCGGGTTAGGGTGGATTGGCCGTGCTAAATTGTCCCATAGTGCCCAGGGATGTGCGGGTTAGGGTGGGTTGGCCGTGCTAAAGTGTCCCATAGTGCCCAGGGATGTGCAGGTTAGGGTGGATTGGCCGTGCTAAATTGTCCCATAGTGCCCAGGGATGTGTGGGTTAGGGTGGATTGGCCGTGCTAAATTGTCCTGTAGTGCCCAGGGATGTGCGGGTTAGGGTGGATTGGCCGTGCTAAATTGTCCCGTAGTGCCCAGGGATGTGCGGGTTAGGGTGGATTGGCCGTGCTAAATTGTCCCATAGTGCCCAGGGATGTGTGGGTTAGGGTGGATTGGCCGTGCTAAATTGTCCCATAGTGCCCAGGAATGTGCAGGTTAGGGTGGGTTGGCCGTGCTAAATTGTCTCATAGTGTCCAGGGATGTGCAGGTTAGGGTGGGTTGGCCGTGCTAAATTGTCCCATAGTGCCCAGGGATGTGCAGGTTAGGGTGGGTTGGCCGTGCTAAATTGTCCCATAGTGCCCAGGGATGTGCGGGTTAGGGTGGATTGGCGGTGCTAAATTGTCCCATAGTGCCCAGGGATGTGCGGGTTAGGGTGGATTGGCCGTGCTAAATTGTCCCATAGTGCCCAGGGATGTGCGGGTTAGGGTGGATTGGCTGTGCTAAATTGTCCCATAGTGCCCAGGGATGTGCGGGTTAGGGTGGATTGGCGGTGCTAAATTGTCCCATAGTGCCCAGGGATGTGCGGGTTAGGGTGGGTGTGGACTTGTTGGGCCGAATGGCCTGTTTCCACACAGTAGGGATTGCAGGCTCTGATGAGTATCTTACTCACTGTGGAGGGGGAAAAAATGCAGCAATCCTCCGTTTTGGGAAATGTTCTTCTCGGCAATGCGGAGAAAATAATGAACAAGGTGCACGGTCCTGCTCTTTCGGAGGAGGGTTCAGTTCAAAGAACCGAAGGACTCGATTGTTATTCTGGGGCAGAAATAGGAAATCCGGGAGTGCGTCCAAAGTGAGGAACAGGCAGATGATTGAGCTGCTGTGCAAACCCTGTCCACAAGGTGCCAGTGCTGTCCACAAATTCCACATTCACTCCTCAATCACAGAGTGGGAAGGGAATGTTGGAAAGATTACTTCGGGAATTAAAAGGAATTTTCTTGCTGATCATAAAACAAACGGTGGATCCTTCATGCTTTCCGTCTCCATGGCGATAGCCCCATTCAGAAACCAGCTTCACATGACACCTGGAAATGGTTGCTGTGAGGCATTTCACAGAGAGCACAGGAAGATCCCAGGTGCCTGAACTGTGGCACTTCCCCAGGAGCATAACCTCACCGCCCCCCGACCTGGGTCCCTGCTCCCAACTGTGTGTGGAAGAGCCAGAAACAGGGGAACTGGGGTGGGACTGCGATGCCCACTGTAGTAGAGCAGCCTGGCTGTTGCGGAGTGGGGCCAAGCCAGTGAAAGGAAGTCGAGCCTACCAGCTGAGCTCCATCAGGAGGCAGGGGGTAGTTGTCCCTGGGGTGGGAGGAGGATGGCAGTCAGTGAGAGGACACAGATACTGACCCCTGGGCTCTCCCGCTGCAGGATGTGGAGTGATGTGGCTGAGTTCATGCTGAGCTGCAGCCAGACGGAGTGGGTGAAGATGAGGCGGTCCAGCGTGCTGACCTTGCTGAGGGACGGCCGCTGGGCTGGCGGCTCCGGAGAAGGTGCTTCAGGGGCATCGTACGCTCGGTCAAGCTGCATCCTGCAGGCAACACACAGACAGGTCAGCACAGCCCCCCACATGCCCGACAGGCCCACCGCCCACATTCCCAATGGACCCAAACCCCTTCCCATTCATTCCCACCACCCACATTCCCGACAGGCCCACCGCCCACATTCCCTACGGACCCCAACCCCTTCCCATTCGCTCCCACTGCCCACATTCCCGACAGGCCCACCGCCCACATTCCCTACGGACCCCAACCCCTTCCCATTCGCTCCCACCACCCACATTCCCGACAGGCCCACCGCCCACATTCCCTACGGACCCCAACCCCTTCCCATTCGCTCCCACTGCCCACATTCCCGACGGACCCCAACCCCATCCCGTTCGCTCCCACCGCCCACATTCCCGACAGGCCCACTGCCCACATTCCCTACGGACCCAAACCCCTTCACGTTCATTCCCACCACCCACATTCCCGACAGGCCCACCGCCCACATTTCCTACGGACCCCAACCCCTTCCCATTCGCTCCCACCACCCACATTCCCGACAGGCCCACCGCCCACATTCCCTACGGACCCCAACCCCTTCCCATTCGCTCCCACTGCCCACATTCCCGACGGACCCCAACCCCATCCCGTTCGCTCCCACCGCCCACATTCCCGACAGGCCCACTGCCCACATTCCCTACGGACCCAAACACCTTCACGTTCATTCCCACCACCCACATTCCCGACAGACCCACCACCGACATTCCCAACAGGCCCACCGCCCACCTTCCCAACAGGCCCACCACCCACATTCCCTACAGACCCCAACCCCTTCCTGTTCATTCCCACCACCCACATTCCCAACAGACCCACCACCCATATTCTCGACAGGCCCGCCGCACACATTCCCGACAGGCCCACCACCCACATACCCAACAGGCCCACCGCCCACATTCCCTACAGACCCCAACCCCTTCCGTTTGCTCCCACCGCCCACATTCCCAATGGACCCAAACCCCTTCCCATTCATTCCCACCACCAACATTCCCGACAGGCCCACTGCCCACATTCCCTACAGACCCCAACCCCTTCCCGTTTGGTCCAACGCCCACATTCCCGACAGACCCACCGCCCACATTACCTACAGGCCCCAAACCCTTCTTGTTCGCTCCCACAGCCCACATTCCCGACGGACCCCAACCCCTTCCCATTCACTCCCACATTCCCGACAGACCCACCGCCCACATTCCCGACAGACCCACCACCCACATTCCCGATGCACCCAAAACCCTTCCCGTTCACTCCCACTGCTCACATTCCCTACGGACCCCAACCCCTTCCTGTTTGCTCCCATCACCCACATTCCCAACAGACCTAAACCCCTTCCCGTTCATTCCCACCGCCCACATTCCTAACAGACCCACCACCTACATTCCCGACAGGCCCACCACCCACATACCCAACAGGCCCACTGCCCACATTCCCTACAGACCCCAACCCCTTCCGTTCGCTCCCACCGCCCACATTCCCAATGGACCCAAACCCCTTCCCATTCATTCCCACCACCTACATTCCCGACAGGCCCACCACCCACATACCCAACAGGCCCACCGCCCACATTCCCTACAGACCCCAACCCCTTCCGTTCGCTCCCACCGCCCACATTCCCAATGGACCCAAACCCCTTCCCATTCATTCCCACCACCAACATTCCCGACAGGCCCACTGCCCACATTCCCTACAGACCCCAACCCCTTCCCGTTTGGTCCAACGCCCACGTTCCCGACAGACCCACCGCCCACATTACCTACAGGCCCCAAACCCTTCCTGTTCGCTCCCACAGCCCACATTCCCGACGGACCCCAACCCCTTCCCATTCACTCCCACATTCTCGACAGACCCACCGCCCACATTCCCGACAGACCCACCACCCACATTCCCGATGCACCCAAAACCCTTCCCGTTCACTCCCACTGCTCACATTCCCTACGGACCCCAACCCCTTCCTGTTTGCTCCCATCACCCACATTCCCAACAGACCTAAACCCCTTCCCGTTCATTCCCACCACCCACATTCCTGACAGGCCCACCACCCACATTCCCGACAGGCCCACAGCCCACATTCCCTACAGACCCCAACCGCTTCCCGTTCACTCCCACCGCCCACATTCCCAATGGACCCCAACCCCATCCTGTTCATTCCCACCACCCACATTCCCAACAGACCCACCACCCACATTCCCTACCGACCCAAACCCCTTCCCGTCCATTCCCAACGCACACATTCCCGACAGGCCCACCACCCACATACCCAACAGGCCCACCACCCACATTCCCTACAGACCCCGACCCCTTCCCGTTTGCTCCCACCGCCCACATTCCCAATGGACCCAAACCCCTTCCCATTCATTCCCACCACCCACATTCCCGACAGGCCCACTGCCCACATTCCCTACAGACCCCAACCCCTTCCCGTTTGGTCCAACGCCCACAGTCCCGACATTTCCACTGCCCACATTCCCTACGGGCCCCAACCCTTTCCTGTTCGCTCCCACCGCCCACATTCCCAACGGACCCCAACCCCTTCCCGTTCGTTCCCACATTCCTGACACCCCAACCCCTTCCCATTCATTCCCATCGCCCACATTCCCGACAGACCCACCACCCACATTCCCGATGCACCTAAAACCCTTCCCGTTCACTCCCACTGCTCACATTCCCTACGGACCCCAACCCCTTCCTGTTTGCTCCCATCACCCACATTTCCAACAGACCCAAACCCCTTCCCGTTCATTCCCACCACCCACATTCCCTACGGACCCCAACCCCTTCCTAATCGCTCGCATCGCCCACATTCCCAACAGACCCCAACCCCTTCCCATTCACTCCCACCGCCCACATTCCCAATGGACCCCAACCCCTTCCTGTTCGCTCCCACCGCCTGCGTTCCCAATGGAGGCAGTCCCCTTCCCATTTGCTTGAGGAGGGAGGACTGATTGCTGGAACTGGAGGAGGAGTCCATTCAGCCCCATCGGTATAGTATGGGGCTGCAGTACCTGGGCCGCCGGGTGGAGGGGAGGTGCCCGGTGAGTTGGGCAATAAATCTGGTGAATCCATATGGAAAAGGTGACGTGTCCGAGACAGCGCGTGGAGAAAGGGCCCCGTCAGCAACAGACTGACCACAATCACATGAGTAACCACGGGGCCTCGTGTTCATGACACAGCGCAACATGCCACAGCAAGATCACGTGATCACATCAGGCAGCGCGGGGTTAGATACAGCGTAAAGCTCCCTCTACACCCTCCCCTGAAATCACACACTCCGAGGGACAGGGACAGCATGGGGTTAGATGCAGCCTACAGCTCCCTCTACACTGTCCCCACCCCCATCAAACACTCCAAGGGACAGGGACAGCACGGGGGTAGATACAGCGTAAAGCTCCCTCTACACTGTCCCCCCGTTACAGACTCCCAGGGACAGCGCGGGGTTAGATACAGCATAAAGCTCCCTCTACACCCTCCCCTGAAATCACACACTCCAAGGGACAGGGACAGCATGGGGTTAGATACAGCGTAAAGCTCTCTCTACACTGTCCCCCCCATCACAAACTCCCAGGGACAGGGACAGCACGGGGTTAGATACAGCGTAAAGCTCCCTCTACACTGTCCCCCTATTACACACTCCCAGGGACAGCACGGGGTTAGATACAGAGCTCAACACCACAAGCCACACCAAGAGATTGGAGGGACAGGACAGTGGAAGCTCGCTCACGGAAACCGGGTTTCTGTGGTGAATTGAGCGCAGTTTGCCAATGGCAGGGTTTGAGCCCCAGAGATTGGCCAACGCGCTTCAGGGGTGGGAGGGGTGCAGAACGTCCCATTCTGTGTTGAGCCCCGAGGGCCCGGGTCTGTGTGAACACCCCCGTAACGTCCATTCACGCAGAACCCCTGACAATTCCTCCACTAATCCCACCCTCAACCAACCTCCCTCCCCACCTGGCGTTCCATGCCCTCCCCTCCCGGGAATCTCAGCAATGCCCAATTTTGGAGCCGGAAAAGGGCCAGCCCGGGCCGAACGAACGAACGGGTGAGGGCTTCTGTAGCTGATGAGCTGCGGCAGACCGGGGTGGAGGCGTGCAGCCAGTGGAGCGTTGCCAGCAGTTTAGGAAATGGGACCCGAGCTGGTTTTCAAACATTGCCAGGGAAACCCGACAATAAAGTGAACTGGGGAGGGCTGGTGGGATTTTTTAGGCCCTCGGCCTGGGTTTGGAAGTGGCGGGGGTCGGGTGGGTGGGTGGTAGGAGAGAGGTTCTGAATCGCTCTGTCCCCAACCCCTGCCCCTTTCCCCCCACCCCACCTCGATAGGACAAAGATTAAGTTAAGCCCACAGGCTTCCCGGCCTGAAGTAGGCCCGGATCGGCACCTGGGTTACTCAGGTGGCGGGCTCGGGCATGTGGCCCTGCAGCTGCACCATCGCCAAAGCGAGGAGTGTTTCCGGATCATTCCGGCTGGGCAGTGTCTGCCGGCGGGATCAAAGGCCAGATTCGGGCCTGTGCGGCAGGGAGGAGGAACGGAACCGGGCCTCGCATGTGGTTCGGGAGTGAGGCCTGGTCCACCTGGAGAAGCCTTCCTTGACTGAACCATGACTGAGAAAGGGGCTAAAGAGTGAAAGAGGAGGCTCAATGCCACAGCGAGGGGCGGCTCAGGGTTGGCACCAGGGCAGGCAGGAAATTTCCGTAACTATCAGCCGGGTGTCATGGCACAGGGTCTCGCTGAGATTCACAACCAGAGGAGAGAGATTTTCCTGCTCAACGCGCACTCACACAGCTTGAGTGAAGCAGGTGCCTGAATATCGCACAGCAAGATCGAACACCCAGCTACTCGGGGACACCCTGGGTCACCACTTTACACTGACGTTTCCTGGGGGATAAATACCAGCCTCAGGGCCTCGTGGGCAAACTGCCCCACTCGCTTTTGTCACAACAGCGGCCGCGGGATCTTTTACACAGCACCAAACCACACAGGCCGTGTGGCTCAATGTCACAACATGTCCGACAGTGCCCACTCCCTCAGCACTGACCCTCCGACAGTGCCCACTCCCTCAGCGCTGACCCTCTGACAGTGCCCACTCCCTCAGCACTGACCCTCCGACAGTGCCCACTCCCTCAGCGCTGACCCTCTGACAGTGCCCACTCCCTCAGCGCTGACCCTCCGACAGTGCCCACTCCCTCAGCGCTGACCCTCCGACAGTGCCCGCTCCCTCAGCACTGACCCTCCGACAGTGCCCGCTCCCTCAGCACTGACCCACCAACAGTGCCCACTCCCTCAGCGCTGACCCTCCGACAGTGCCCGCTCCCTCAGCACTGACCCTCCGACAGTGCCCACTCCCTCAGCGCTGACCCTCCGACAGTGCCCGCTCCCTCAGCACTGACCCTCCGACAGTGCCCGCTCCCTCAGCACTGACCCACCAACAGTGCCCACTCCCTCAGCGCTGACCCTCCGACAGTGCCCGCTCCCTCAGCACTGACCCTCCGACAGAGCCCACTCCCTCAGCACTGACACTCCGACAGTGCCCATTCCCTCAGCACTGACCCTCCGAAAGTGCCCGCTCCCTCAGCGCTGACCCTCCGTCAGTGCCCGCTCCCTCAGTACTGACCCTCCGACAGTACCCACTCCCTCAGCGCTGACCCTCCGACAGTGCCCGCTCCCTCAGCGCTGACCCTCCGACAGTGCCCGCTCCCTCAGCACTGACCCTCCGACAGTGTCCCCTCCCTCAGCACTGACCCTCCGACAGTGCCCGCTCCCTCAGCACTGACCCTCCGACAGTGCCCGCTCCCTCAGCGCTGACCCTCCGACAGTGCCCGCTCCCTCAGCACTGACCCTCCGACAGTGTCCCCTCCCTCAGCGCTGACCCTCCGACAGTGCCCGCTCCCTCAGCACTGACCCTCCGACAGTGCCCGCTCCCTCAGCGCTGACCCTCCGACAGTGCCCGCTCCCTCAGCGCTGACCCTCCGACAGTGCCCGCTCCCTCAGCACTGACCCTCCGACAGTGTCCGCTCCCGCAGTGTTGCTGGGATTGCCTGGGGATGGAGTGTGAATGGGTGTGTTTGCTGAGCGGGGAATCTCCAGGCTCATACCTTTCCTGTTAACACGGGAGCTCACGGTGTCCCTAAAACCGCCAAAACTGCTGAGGGCCTCTCTGCGCAAAGTCACATCCGCATTCCCCGTGCACCAAGCTCTGTGCCAATTCACCGCAGTTAAATACTTTAGAAGTTCGGGAATTGCTGCAGGGCATTGGAGTTGGAGGCAGAGTGGGAAATTCCTTCGCTGTGGAATTTGCTGGTCATTGGCGCAGTACGGAGTTTGAGGGGAGTAGTCCCGGCTGCCTGCTGTGCTTTGGTTTGCCAAGCTCGGAGCGAATGACACCGAACGGTGTGGCTGGGAGAGGAATGTGTTTAGCTCTTGTGTTGTGTCACTGTGCAACATGCTGCAATGTCTGGACATGCACAGGGCCGTCCCTGTGAGGCGGGTGGGGCACAGCTCACCGCACAGGGTGGAGTGCACAGTAAGCCATGCCGGCTTCGCCCGACACACATCACTCAGCGCCAGTTCCAATCCCTAGCCTGACGCCAGGTTTCGAAACGTCGGCCCGTCCCCAACCCACTGACACCAGAAGGTGCTGACTCTCAGAGGGCTGTGGGTAACCAGCTGGAGGGTCTGTGCTGAGGGAGCGGGCACTGTCAGAGGGGCAGTGCTGAGGGAGCGGGCACTGTCAGAGGGTCAGTGCTGAGGGAGCGGGCACTGTCAGAGGGGCAGTGCTGAGGGAGTGGGCACTGTCGGACGGTCAGTGCTGAGGGAGCGTCGCACTGTTGGAGGGTCAGTGCTGAGGGAGCGGGCACTGTCGGAGGATCAGTGCTGAGGATGTGGGCGCTGTCGGAGGGTCAGTGCTGAGGATGTGGGCGCTGTCGGAGGGTCAGTGCTGAGGGAGCGGGCACTGTCGGAGGGTCAGTGCTGAGGGAGCGGGCACTGTCAGAGGGTCAGTGCTGAGGGAACGGGCACTGTCAAAGGGTCAGTGCTGAGGGAACGGGCACTGTCAGAGGATCAGTGCTGAGGGAGCAGGCACTGTCGGAGGGTCAGTGCCGAGGGCGCAGGCACTGTCGGAGGGCCAGTGCTGAGGGAGCGGGCACTGTCGGTGGGTCAGTGCTGAGGGAGCGGGCACTGTCAGAGGGCCAGTTCTGAGGGAGCAGGCACTGTTGGAGGGCCAGTGCTGAGAGAGTGGGCGCTGTCGGAGGGTCAGTGCTGAGGGAGCAGGTGCTGTCGGAGGGTCAGTGCTGAGGGAGCAGGCGCTGTCGGAGGGTCAGTGCTGAGGGAGCAGGCGCTGTCGGAGGGTCAGTGCTGAGGGAGCGGGCACTGTCGGAGGGTCAATGCTGAGGGAGCGGACACTGTCGGACGGTCAGTGCTGAGGGAGTGGGCACTGTCGGAGGGTCAGTGCTGAGGGAGAGGGCACTGTCGGAGGGTCAGTGCTGAGGGAGCGGGCACTGTCGGAGGGTCCGTGCTGAGGGAGTGGGCACTGTCGGAGGGTCAGTGCTGAGGGAGCGGGCACTGTCGGAGGGTCAGTGCTGAGGGAGTGGGCACTGCCGGAGGGTCAGTGCTGAGGGAGCGGGCACTGTCAGAGGGTCAGTGCTGAGGGAGTGGGCACTGTTGGAGGGTCAGTGCTGAGGATGTGGGCGCTGTCGGAGGGTCAGTGCTGAGGGAGCAGGCGCTGTCGGAAGGTCAGTGCTGAGGGAGCGGGCACTGTCGGGTGGTCAGTGCTGAGGGAGCGGGCACTGTCGGACGGTCAGTGCTGAGGGAGCGTCGCACTGTCGAAGGGTCAGTGCTGAGGGAGCGGGCACTGTCGGAGGGTCAGTGCTGAGGGAGCGGGCACTGTTGGAGGGTCAGTGCTGAGGGAGTGGGCACTGTCGGAGTGTCAGTGCTGAGGATGTGGGCGCTGTCGGAGAGTCAGTGCTGAGGGAGCAGGCGCTGTCGGAGGGTCAGTGCTGAGGGAGCGGGCACTGTTGGAGGGTCAGTGCTGAGGGAGCGGGCACTGTCAGACAGTCAGTGCTGAGGGAGCGTTGCACTGTCGAAGGGTCAGTGCTGAGGGAGTGGGCACTGTCAGAGGGTCAGTGCTGAGGGAGGGGGCACTGTCAGAGGGTCAGTGCTGAGGGAGCGGGCACTGTCGGAGCGTCAGTGCTGAGGGAGCGGGCACTGTCAGAGGGGCAGTGCTGAGGGAGCGGGCACTGTCAGACGGTCAGTGCTGAGGGAGCGGGCACTGTCAGAGGGGCAGTGCTGAGGGAGTGGGCACTGTCGGACGGTCAGTGCTGAGGGAGCGTCGCACTGTTGGAGGGTCAGTGCTGAGGGAGCGGGCACTGTCGGAGGGTCAGTGCTGAGGATGTGGGCGCTGTCGGAGGGTCAGTGCTGAGGGAGCGGGCACTGTCGGAGGGTCAGTGCTGAGGGAGCGGGCACTGTCAGAGGGTCAGTGCTGAGGGAACGGGCACTGTCAAAGGGTCAGTGCTGAGGGAACGGGCACTGTCAGAGGATCAGTGCCGAGGGCGCAGGCACTGTCGGAGGGCCAGTGCTGAGGGAGCGGGCACTGTCGGTGGGTCAGTGCTGAGGGAGCGGGCACTGTCAGAGGGCCAGTTCTGAGGGAGCAGGCACTGTTGGAGGGCCAGTGCTGAGGGAGTGGGCACTGTTGGAGGGTCAGTGCTGAGGATGTGGGCGCTGTCGGAGGGTCAGTGCTGAGGGAGCAGGTGCTGTCGGAGGGTCAGTGCTGAGGGAGCAGGCGCTGTCGGAGGGTCAGTGCTGAGGGAGCAGGCGCTGTCGGAGGGTCAGTGCTGAGGGAGCGGGCACTGTCGGAGGGTCAATGCTGAGGGAGCGGACACTGTCGGACGGTCAGTGCTGAGGGAGTGGGCACTGTCGGAGGGTCAGTGCTGAGGGAGAGGGCACTGTCGGAGGGTCAGTGCTGAGGGAGCGGGCACTGTCGGAGGGTCCGTGCTGAGGGAGTGGGCACTGTCGGAGGGTCAGTGCTGAGGGAGCGGGCACTGTCGGAGGGTCAGTGCTGAGGGAGTGGGCACTGCCGGAGGGTCAGTGCTGAGGGAGCGGGCACTGTCAGAGGGTCAGTGCTGAGGGAGTGGGCACTGTTGGAGGGTCAGTGCTGAGGATGTGGGCGCTGTCGGAGGGTCAGTGCTGAGGGAGCAGGCGCTGTCGGAGGGTCAGTGCTGAGGGAGCGGGCACTGTCGGGTGGTCAGTGCTGAGGGAGCGGGCACTGTCGGACGGTCAGTGCTGAGGGAGCATCGCACTGTCGAAGGGTCAGTGCTGAGGGAGCGGGCACTGTCAGAGGGTCAGTGCTGAGGGAGCGGGCACTGTCGGAGGGTCAGTGCTGAGGGAGCGGGCGCTGTCGGAGAGTCAGTGCTGAGGGAGCGGGCACTGTCGGAGGGTCAGTGCTGAGGGAGCGGGCACTGTTGGAGGGTCAGTGCTGAGGGAGCGGGCACTGTCAGACAGTCAGTGCTGAGGGAGCGTTGCACTGTCGAAGGGTCAGTGCTGAGGGAGTGGGCACTGTCAGAGGGTCAGTGCTGAGGGAGCGGGCACTGTCGGAGGGTCAGTGCTGAGGGAGCGGGCACTGTCGGAGGGTCAGTGCTGAGGGAGCGGGCACTGTCAGACAGTCAGTGCTGAGGGAGCGTTGCACTGTCGAAGGGTCAGTCCTGAGGGAGTGGGCACTGTCAGAGGGACAGTGCTGAGGGAGCAGGCGCTGTCAGAGGGTCAGTGCTGAGGGAGCGGGCACTGTCGGAGGGTCAGTGCTGAGGGAGCGGGCACTGTCAGAGGGTCAGTGCTGAGGGAACGGGCACTGTCAGAGGGTCAGTGCTGAGGGAGCGGGCACTGTCAGAGGATCAGTGCTGAGGGAGCAGGCACTGTCGGAGGGTCAGTGCCAAGGGCGCAGGCACTGTCGGAGGGCCAGTGCTGAGGGAGCGGGCGCTGTCGGAGGGTCAGTGCTGAGGGAGTGGGCACTGTCAGAGGGCCAGTTCTGAGGGAGCGGGCACTGTCGGAGGGTCAGTGCTGAGGGAGCGGGCACTGTCGGAGGGTCAGTGCTGAGGGAGTGGGCACTGTCGGAGGGTCAGTGCTGAGGGAGCGGGCACTGTCGGAGGGTCAGTGCTGAGGATGTGGGCGCTGTCGGAGGGTCAGTGCTGAGGGAGCGGGCACTGTCGGAGGGTCAGAGCTGAGGGAGTGGGCACTGTCAGAGGGCCAGTTCTGAGGGAGCGGGCACTGTCGGAGGGTCAGTGCTGAGGGAGCGGGCACTGTCGGAGGGTCAGCGCTGAGGGAGCGGGCACTGTCGGAGGGTCAGTGCTGAGGGAGCGGGCACTGTCGGAGTGTCAGTGCTGAGGGAGCGGGCACTGTCGGAGGGTCAGTGCTGAGGGCGCGGGCACTGTCGGAGGGTCAGCGCTGAGGGAGCGGGCACTGTCGGAGGGTCAGTGCTGAGGGAGCGGGCACTGTCGGAGGGTCAGTGCCGAGGGAGCGGGCACTGTCTGAGGGTCAGTGCTGAGGGAGCGGGCACTGTCTGAGGGTCAGTGCTGAGGGAGCGGGCACTGTCGGAGGGTTAGCGCTGAGGGAGCGGGCACTGCCGGAGGGTCAGTGCTGAGGGAGCGGGCACTGTCTGAGGGTCAGTGCTGAGGGAGCGGGCACTGTCTGAGGGTCAGTGCTGAGGGAGCGGGCACTGTCGGAGGGTTAGCGCTGAGGGAGCGGGCACTGCCGGAGGGTCAGTGCTGAGGGAGCGGGCACTGTCGGAGGGTCAGTGCTGGAGCACCCAGAGAAGACCCCACACAGGTGCAGGGAGAATGTGCAAACTCTACACAGACAGTTGCCCGAGGATGGAATCGAACCTGGGTCCCTGGCGCCGTGAGGCCGCAGTGCCAATCACTGGGTCACCGTGCCATTCCAGGTGTTCTGGAAGATTCCATAAAGTGATAGTAAGAGGGGTAGGCACCGCCGAGAGTGTGACTGGAACTAATGTGTGCGAGGATCTGGGGGCGTCTGCCTGTACAACGGAATTTGTGAAGCCCTCAGTCCGTGCTCTGTCGGCAGCGTGCTCAGGTACTAACTCTTCCCAGGAAAGGCTGTTGGTGAACACCGAGATTTACACCAACGGCAGCAGGGATTGACGGTCCTCAGTGCATAAGGAGCGAGACTGGGATCTGATCGGGAAAGGCTCAGTGGGGCGGAGCGGGGGGGGTGGCGGTTGAATCGAGGTGTTCAGAATTAGGAAGCAGGGGGGCTGTTGGATGGAGTCAGTGCGAGGGAGAAAGTGTTCCCAGCAGGAGGGCTGGTCTCCAGAGGGACACGGATTGTCGGGAATTGGGAACGGATCCCGGGGGGAGGGAGGGGGATGGGGTCACCAAACTTTAAGAATAGTAAAGCAGAGGAGCAGGCCATTCCACCCTCTAACCTGTTCCACTGATGGCTCATGATTTGTTACTTTGGGTCCAGCTGTGTCCCACCTTCCCCACCCCCCCCCCCCCAACCCCCACTTCTCGACCCAACATCACTCTTTCGCAAAGCTATTGAAACGTAAAAAGCAATGCGAGGCAGAGACACGGTGTTTGTGCGTGTGATGGAGAGACAGTCAGAGACAGATGGAGACAGACCGAGAGCAAGGGTGAAGGAGAGAGAGACAGAGAGAGCTGGAGAGAGAGGTGAAGGAGCGAGAGAGAAATGGGAGAGAGAGGGTGAGACACACACACACACACACACACACACCTACACACACACACACCTCTTTCACACACACACCTCTCTCTGTCTCACACACACACACACACACACACACACACACACACACCTCTGTCTCTCTCACACACACACCTCTGTCTCTCTCACACACACACACACACACACACGCACACACACCTCTGTCTCTCACACACACACACACACACACACGCACACACACCTCTGTCTCTCACACACACACACACACACACTCACACACACACCTCTCTCTGTCTCACACACACACACACACACACACACACACACACGCACACACACCTCTTTCACACACACACCTCTCTGTCTCACACACACACACCTCTCTCACACACACACACACACCTCTCACACATACACACACACCTCTGTCTCTCTCACACACACACACACACACAACACACACACACACACACACCTCTCTGTCTCACACACACACACACCTCTCACACACACACACACACACACACCTCTCTCACACACACACACACACCTCTGTCTCTCTCTCACACACACACACACACACACACACAGCTCGAGGGGGGAGAAAGATAAACAGAGAGACAGAGATAGAGGGTGATGGAGAGACAGAGAGAGAGAGACTGGGAGAGAGAGGAGCAGAGACAGTGGGGGAGACAGAGGGAAACAGATACAGACAGAGATACAGACAGAGGGAGAGACAGAAAGAAAGAGACTCATTCTCACACACTCACTCCCTCACACTCACTCCCTCACTCACTCACTCCCTCATGCACTGCCTCACTCTCACACACTGACTCCCTGACACGCTCCCTCCCTGACACACACCCTCACTCACACACTCCCTCACTCGCTCCCTCACACACTGCCTCACTCTCACATCCTCACCCCCTCACACATTCATTCCCTCACACACTCACTGCTTCACTCTCACACACTCAATCACTCACTCCCTCACTGCCTCACTCTCACATCCTCACCCCCTCACACATTCACTCCCTCACACACTGCCTCACTCTCACATACTCACTCCCTCACACACTCCCTCACACACACACTCCCTCACACACACACTCCCTCACACACACACTCCCTCACTCTCACACACTCAATCCCTCACTCCCTCATACACTCCCTCACACACTGCCTCACTCTCACACACTCGATCCCTCACTCCCTCACACACTGCCTCACTCTCACATCCTCACCCCCTCACACATTCACTCCCTCACGCACTGCCTCACTCTCACATACTCACTCCCACACACACTCCCTCACACACACACTCCCTCACACACTGCCTCACTCTCACACACTCAATCCCTCACTCCCTCATACACTCACTCCCTCACACACTGCCTCACCCTCACACACTCGATCCCTCACTCCCTCACACACTGCCTCACTCTCACATCCTCACCCCCTCACACATTCACTCCCTCACACACTCTCAGGCAGAGAGAGAAAAACAGAGAAAGGCAGGTACAGGTTGAGAAAGAGTGGAGGAGTGAGAGGCCGTGACGCAGGGAGACAGAGAGAGAGAGAGGGAAAACGGGAGGGGGACAGAGATAAATTGCGGAAGACAGAGAGGGAGAACACAGAGACTGAAACTGAGAGTGAGAATGGCAGGCAGACAGAGAGGGAAGAGAGACAGAGACTGAGAAAGAGAGAGAGACGAGAGTGAGACATAGAGCAAGAGAGAGAAAAGCACAGTCAGCCAAATGTGTGAGAGAAAGAGACTAGACGTGGAGAGACAGAATGAGAAAAAGAGAGAGAGTGCAAGGTGGGGAGGTAGGGCACAGAGAGAGTAAGGCACACTCAGGGATCCAGACGGAGGGAGACAGAGTGACACCAGGAGAGAACGTGATTGTGTGTGAGAGAGAGATAAAGTGAGAAAGAGAAAGCGAGAGAGAAAGGGGAACTGGGAGAGTCTGAGTGAGAATGAGTGAGTGTCAGAGCAGCAGGTAGATTGAGAGAGAGAGAGAGAGGCAGAAAGAGTGAGTGTGTGAGAGAGAGAGAGAGAGAGAAGTGAAAGTGGATTTGCTCTCGCACGTGAAGGGGCAGTTGTGGGCTGGAGTTTCAGGGTGGAGCCCTGGCTCTATCGCACTCAAACTTACCTCCTGCTGTGATTTTTGAGAGGAGCAGCCCCCTACCACACAGAGGGTACACAGACCGGGCGCGGAGAGCTTCTGGAAAGGTCCCTGGGAGGGTGCAGGATGTCGGGGCTCCTGTGCCAGCTCACTCATTCCTGAAAATCATCTTCCTCCTTCAGCACAGCACAGGAAGCCTGCTCCCAGCAAGGGGTGGGGTTAGGGATAGAGTGACTGTCACTCCCTCACTCCTCACGCACACCCTTACTCCCTCACTCCTCACTCCTAACTCACTCACTCCCTCCCTCACTCCGTCCCTCCGTCACTCGCTCCTCACTCACTCAATCCTCCCACTCAGTCCCTCACTCACTCAATCACTCCCTCACTCACTCCTTAACTCACACCCTAACTCCCTCCCTTACTCAATCACTCCCTCACTCACTCACAACCTCCCTCACTCACACACTCACTCGCTCATTCACTCCCTCACACGCACACACACTTGCTCACTCCCTCACTCACTCTCACACATGCACTTCCTCAC
>NW_026728267.1:75000-85000 GCF_030684315.1 Stegostoma tigrinum
CCTGTCCATGCCCCTCATGATTTTATAAACCTCTATAAGGTCACCCCCTCAGCTCCCGACGCTCCAGGGAAAATAGCCCCAGACCATTCAGCCCCTCCCTGTAGCTCAAACCCTCCAACATCCTTGTAAATCTTTTCTGAACCCTTTCCAGTTTGACAACATCCTTCCTACAGCAGGGAGACCGGGATTGAACACACTTTTCCAGAAGTGGCCCTAACCCATGTCCTGTACAGCCCCAACATGACCCTCCCAACTCCCTGTACCCAACGCACTGATCAATAAGGGGAAGCATCCCAAACACCTTCCCCCCCGCCCTGTCTACCTGCAACTCCACTTTCAGGGAGCTATGCACCTGCTCCCCGAGGTCTCCCTGTTCAGTAACACTCCCCAGGGCCTCACCATTAAGTGTATAAGTCCTGCCCTGATGTGCCTTTCCAAAATGCAGCACCTCATATTTATCTAAATTAAACTCCATCTGCCCCTCCTCGGCACATCGGCCCAACTGATGGAGGTCCTGTTATACTCTGGGGTAACCCCCTTCGCTGTCCACTACATCCTCCTATTTTGGGGTCATCCACAACCTTACGAACTCCAATGTTAAGAGTAGAGAAAGAGAGAGACAGACAGAGACAGAGAGAGAGAGACAGACAGACAGACAGAGACAGAGAGAGAGAGAGAGACAGACCGACAGAGACAGAGAGAGAGACAGACAGAGACAGAGAGAGGGAGAGAGAGAGACAGACAGACAGAGACAGAGAGAGAGAGAGAGACAGACAGAGACAGAGAGAGAGAGAGACAGACAGACAGAGACAGAGAGAGAGAAACGGGAGATGCAGAAAAAGCAGACTCACCATCAGGGAGACTGATGCCAGAAGCAGAATCACAGAATAAACAATCCCCTTACTGTTTATCACCACCTGCCAGCAAAATGCACAGATTAAAGGTCAGTGCTGAGGGAGCAGGAACTGTCGGATGGTCAGTGCTGAAGGAGCGGGCACTGTCGGAGGGTCAGTGCTGAGTTGTCGGAAGGTCAGTGCTGAGGAAGCGGGCACTGTCGGAGGGTCAGTGCTGAGGGAGCGCCGCACTGTCGGAGGGTCAGTGCTGAGGTAGCGGGCACTGTCGGAGGGTCAGTGCTGAGGGAGCGGGCACTGTCGGAGGGTCAGTGCTGAGGTAGCGGGCACTGTCGGAGGGTCAGTGCTGAGGGAGCACCGCACTGTCGGAGGGTCAGTGCTGAGGGAGCAGGCACTGTCGGAGGGTCAGTGCTGAGGGAGCGCCGCACTGTCGGAGGGTCAGTGCTGAGGTAGCGGGCACTTTCGGAGGGTCAGTGCTGAGGTAGCGGGCACTGTTGGAGGGTCAGTGCTGAGGGAGCACCGCACTATCGGAGGGACAGTGCTGAGGGAGTGGGCACTGTCAGAGGGTTAGTGTGAGGGAGCGGGCACTGTCGGACGGTCAGTGCTGAGGGAGTGGTCACTGTCGGAGGGTCAGTGCTGAGGGAGCGGGCGCTGTTGGAGGGTCAGTGCTGAGGGAGCGGTCACTGTCGGAGGGTCAGTGCTGAGGGAGTGGGCACTGTCAGAGAGTCAGTGCTGAGGGAGCGGGCACTGTGGGAGGGTCAGTGCTGAGGGAGCGGGCACTGTGGGATGGTCAGTGCTGAGGGAGCAGGCACTGTCGGAGGGTCAGTGCTGAGGGAGCCAGCACTGCCGGAGGGTCAGTGCTGAGGGAGTGCCGCTCTGTCAGATGGTCCATGCTGAGGGAACGGGCACTGTCGGAGGGTCAGCGCCGAGGGAGCGGGCACTGTCGGAGAGTCAGTGCTGAAGGAGCGGGCACTGTTGGAGGGTCAGCGCTGAGGGAGCGGGCACTGTCGGAGGGTCAGTGCTGAGGGAGCGGGCACTGTCGGAGGGTCAGCGCTGAGGGAGCAGGCACTGTCAGAGGGTCAGTGCTGAGGGAGCGGGCACTGTCGGAGGGTCAGTGCCGAGGGAGTGCCGCACTATCGGAGGGTCAGTGCTGAGGGAAAGGGCACTGTCGGAGGGTCAGTGCTGAGGGAGCGGGCACTGTCGGAGGGTCAGTGCTGAGGGAGCGCCGCTCTGTCAGAGGGTCAGCGCTGTGGGAGCGGGCACTGTCGGAGGGTCAGTGCTGAGGGAGCGGGCACTGTTAGAGGGTCAGTGCTGAGGGAGCGGGCACTGTCGGAGGGCCAGCGCTGAGGGAGTGGGCACTGTCAGTGGGTCAGTGTTGAGGGAGGGGGCACTGTCGGAGGGTCAGTGCTGAGGGAGTGGGCACTGTTGGAGGGTCATTGCTGAGGGAGTGGGCACTGTTGGAGGGTCATTGCTGAGGGAGTGGGCACTGTCGGAGGGTCAGCGCCGAGGGAGCAGGCACTGTCGGAGGGTCAGCGCCGAGGGAGCGGGCACTGTCAGAGGGTCAGTGCTGAGGGAGCGGGCACTGTCGGAGGGTCAGTGCTGAGGGAGCGGGCACTGTCGGAGGGTCAGTGCTGAGGGAGCGGGCACTGTTGGAGGGTCATGGCTGAGGGAGTGGGCACTGTCGGAGGCTCAGCGCCGAGGGAGCGGGCACTGTCGGAGGGTCAGCGCTGAGGGAATGGGCACTGTTGGAGGGACAGCGCTGAGGGAGCGGGCACTGTCGGAGGGTCAGCGCTGAGGGAGTGCCGCACTGTCGGAGGGTCAGTGCTGAGGGAGCGGGCACTGTCGGAGGGTCAGCGCTGAGGGAGTGGGTACTGTCGGAGGGTGAGCACTGAGAGAGTCGGCACTGTTGGAGGGTCAGTGCTGAGGGAGCGGGCACTGTCGGAGGGTCAGCGCCGAGGGAGGGGGCACTGTCGGAGGGTCAGCGCCGAGGGAGCGGGCACTGTCGGAGGGTCAGCGCTGAGGGAGTGGGCACTGTTGGAGGGACAGCGCTGAGGGAGCGGGCACTGTCGGAGGGTCAGCGCTGAGGGAGTGCCGCACTGTCGGAGGGTCAGTGCTGAAAGAGTGGGCACTGTTGGAGGGTCAGCGCTGAGGGAGCGGGCACTGTCGGAGGGTCAGCGCTGAGGGAGTGCCGCACTGTCGGAGGGTCAGTGCTGAGGGAGCGGGCACTGTCGGAGGGTCAGCACTGAGGGAGTGGGTACTGTCGGAGGGTCAGCGCTGAGAGAGTGGGCACTGTCGGAGGGTCAGCGCTGAGGGAGTGGGCACTGTCGGAGGGTCAGCGCTGAGGGAGCGGGCACTGTCAGAGGGTCAGTGCTGAGGGAGCACTTTCTCTGATTCCAGGCGCTGCGCTTTGGTCGAGATGTTGAGAGCAATAGAGAGGATGTGACAGGAGACTTGCTGGAATGAGAGCAGGAATGAGGGTCCTCAGTCAATGTGCAGAGAGACTGGGATCATTCCCCTTGGGAGCAGTGAAGGTTTTTGGGTGGGGCTTGGAATTGAACGGAGGCATTCAGAAACATGAAGGGGGCTGCTGGATTGAGTCAGCCTGAGGGAGAAACTGTTCCCAGAGGGACATAGATGGAAGGGAAATGGGAACAGACCCTGAGGCAGGGAGGGAGGCAGGGAGGACGGGAGGAAGGGAGTGAGGGAGGGAGGAAGGGAGTGAGGGAGTGGGGGAGGGAGGGAGGAAGGGAGTGAGTGAGGGAGGGAGGGAGGAAGTGAATGTTTTATTTGAGGCAGTGAGGTGTGATCTGGGACACGCTAAATGAAAAGGCAGGAGGAGCAGTTTCAACCGGAAGTTTCGGGAAGAGGAAATCGGGGAGATACTGTGAAAGGAGATATCTACGGAGGGCTGTTGGGAGACAGAGAAGGAGGGCGACTAAAGGAAGAGTTCCTTCAAAGGTCCAGCACAGGGCAGATGGGCTGAATGGCTAGCCTCTGTGCTGGGGTTTTTCAGAGATTATAAGATGGTGCTGGACAGTTTACAGCCACTCACCACTGAGCTGTAATCCAATACCAGCGTCCTCAGGATCCATGGAGCTCCGAGTCCCAGCAGAATGTCAAACACATTACTGCCGAGGGAATTTGAGACTGCCATATCCCCCATTCCTGCAAAACAAACAGCAGCTATTCGACCAGGTTACACCCGCTCCTGGCAACTCCCCACCTGAGATTCAAACTGACAGCACCTTCCCTTCAACATTACAATCCACTCCCAAACACAGGGAGACTTATCCAACCCCCTCTCTCCCTCTGTACCTGGGGAGATCTGTCTCTCCCCCACATCCCTGTAACCGGGGAGATCCCTCTCTCCCCCTGTACCCGGGGAGCCCCCTCTCTCCCCCACATCCCTGTACCTGGAGAGATCTCTCTGTCCCCCACATCCCGGTACCTGGGGAGTGCCTTCTCTCCCCTACACTCCTGTACCCGGGGAGGCCCCTCTCTCCCCCACATCCCTGTACCTGGGGAGGTCCCTCTCTCCCCCACATCCCTGTACCCGGGGAGCTCCCTCTCTCCCCAATGCCTGTACCTGGGAAGATCCCTCTCTCCCCCACACCCCTGTACCCGGGGAGATCCCTCTCTCTGTCCCCCCACACTCCCTGTACACGGGGAGGCCTCTCTAACCCTCTCTCTCTCTCTCTCTCTCATTTACTTGTCTCTCTCACTCTGCTGGGACATGGGAACTGTAGAGTTTCCAGATAATTCCAGAGGGTAAAATGTGGGAGAGGAGATGGGACAGGGTTGGAATGGTTGTGTTCGGAGCTCATGAAGACGAGGGTGAGGCCTCCAGCAGCTGACGAGCTGCGACATGGGGAGGGGTGTATATAGTGGGGGGAGCCGGGCTGAGGACAGATTTGGTGAACTCTGAAATGAGGGACAAAATAATTATGATAGAATGGAGTACAATGTTGGTAAACATGAGGCCATCCATTCTGGTGGGCGGTGAAACACTGCAGCGTGGTGCTGTGCAGAGGGATCTGGGTGTCCTTGTGCATGAATGTCAAAGAAGTTGGTTTGCAGCTGCTGCAGGTCATTTAAGAAGGCAAATGGAACATCGTCCCTCATTGCCAGAGGGATGGAGTTTATAAACAGGGAGGTTATGCTGCAGCTGTATGCGGACCTGAAGTGGCCAGACCTGGAGTCACTGTGTACAGTTTTGGTCTCCTTACTTGGGAAAGGATGGGCTGGCACTGGAGGGCGTGCAGAGGAGGTTCGCCAGGTCAGTTCTAGAGTTGAGGAGGTTTGTTTATGAGGAGGGATTGAATTGACTGGGACTATACTCGTTGAAAATCAGAAGAATGAGGGGGCATCTTACAGAAAGATATAAAATTATGAAGGGAATACATAAGATAGAAGCGGAGGGGGGGGGTTGTTCCCACTGGGGGGTGAAACTAGAATGAGGGGGCATAGCCTCAAAATAATGGGGGGGGGGGCGCAGATTTAGGACTGAGCTGAGGAGGAACTTCTTTGCCCAAAGGGTTGGGAATCTGCGGTATTCCAGGCCCAGTGAGGCTATTTTTAAAGCAAAGATAGATTTAGGAACAGCGAAGGACGATGGTGAGCCGGTCGGGAAGTGGAGGTGGCTCCATGAAAGGATCAGCCACGATCTGATGGGATGGCGGAGCAGGCCGGAGGGGCAAGGTGGCCCGCTCCTGATCCCGGTCGTGAGGAGGCATCTGCCCAGATACTGGCACCCACTGCTAGTCCGTGGGCTCTCAAAGCTGAACCATCCCACTCACAGCGCGCAGTGCCCTCACCCTGCCGGGCCACAATGAAGCTCGCCATGCAGTCAGGGACACTCGTCCCAGCGGCCAGGAACGTAATTCCCATAATCACATCCGGAATTTCCAACGAATATCCAATTATGGTCACCTAGGCAACGCAACAAAACAGGTCAAACATCACACACTCCCTCTACACTGTCCCCACCACCACCCTCCCCATTAAATACCCTCCAGGACAGGGACATCACGGGGGTTAGATACAGAGTAAAGCTTCCTCTACACTGTCCCCACCACCGCCCCCTCCCCCCATTAAATACCCTCCAGGACAGGGACATCACGGGGGTTAGATACAGAGTAAAGCTCCCTCTACACTGTCCCCACCACTGTCCGCCCCCATTAAATACCCTCCAGGACAGGGACATCACGGGGGTTAGATACAGAGTAAAGCTCCCTCTACACTGTCCCCACCACCGCCCCCTCCCCCATTAAATACCCTCCAGGACAGGGACATCACGGGGGTTAGATACAGAGTAAAGCTCCCTCTACACTGTCCCCACCACCGCCCCCTCCCCCATTAAATACCCTCCAGGACAGGGACATCACGGGGGTTAGATACAGAGTAGAGCTCCCTCTACACTGTCCCCACCACCGCCCCCTCCCCCATTAAATACCCTCCAGGACAGGGACATCACGGGGGTTAGATACAGAGTAAAGCTCCCTCTACACTGTCCCCACCACCGCCCCCTCCCCCATTAAATACCCTCCAGGACAGGGACATCACGGGGGTTAGATACAGAGTAAAGCTCCCTCTACACTGTCCCCACCACCGCCCCCTCCCCCATTAAATACCCTCCAGGACAGGGACATCACGGGGGTTAGATACAGAGTAAAGCTCCCTCTACACTGTCCCCACCACCGCCCTCTCCCCCATTAAATACCCTCCAGGACAGGGACATCACGGGGGTTAGATACAGAGTAGAGCTCCCTCTACACTGTCCCCACCACCGCCCCCTCCCCCATTAAATACCCTCCAGGACAGGGACATCACGGGGGTTAGATACAGAGTAAAGCTCCCTCTACACTGTCCCCACCACCGCCCCCTCCCCCATTAAATACCCTCCAGGACAGGGACATCACGGGGGTTAGATACAGAGTAAAGCTCCCTCTACACTGTCCCCACCACTGTCCCCCCCCATTAAATACCCTCCAGGACAGGGACATCACGGGGGTTAGATACAGAGTAAAGCTCCCTCTACACTGTCCCCAGCACCGCCCCCTCCCCCATTAAATACCCTCCAGGACAGGGACATCACGGGGGTTAGATATAGAGTAAAGCTCCCTCTACACTGTCCCCAAAACTGTCCCCCCCCATTAAATACCCTCCAGGACAGGGACATCACGGCGGTTAGATACAGAGTAAAGCTCCCTCTACACTGTCCCCACCACCGCCCTCTCCCCCATTAAATACCCTCCAGGACAGGGACATCACAGGGGTTAGATACAGAGTAAAGCTCCCTCTGCACTGTCCCCACCACCGCCCCCTCCCCCATTAAATACCCTCCAGGACAGGGACATCACGGGAGTTAGATACAGAGTAAAGCTCTCTCTACACTGTCCTCCCCATCAAACACTCCCAGGGACAGGGACAGCACAGGGTCAGAGATGGAGTAAAGCTCCCTCTACACTGTCTCCCCCATCAAACACTCCCAGGGACAGGGACAGCACGGGGTTAGATACAGAGTTAAGCTTCCTCTACACTGTCCCCACCATGAAGCATTCCCGGGATGAGGACGGCGTGCCGGTTTAGGGAAGGGAATGGGTGACCGGGTCCTTACCATCCAGACCATGACGTAGGAGAACACACCGATCCAGAGCGTCGAGTTGAGGAACGTGACCAGGAACCATTTCTCCCAGCGGGGTAGCGCACAGTTGGGAACCGTGTGGTACAGCAGAAAGCTGAGTGGCCAGGCCAGAAGCCACCGCGCCGCCTCGCACCGCCCCCATGGGCATTGGCCAGGCACAAACACAGCTCCATTAGCTGGCACTCACTACATCAGGAACCCGTCCTGCAGCCTAGTGCCCCCTCTACTGCTGGCACTGCTGTGTGCGGAAGGGCAGGCTCACACTGCCAACGTGGAGTTACTGGGCCGAGGAGGGGAGGTATCAGGCCGGGGGGGGGGGGGGGGGGTGGTGTGGGGTATCGGACAGTGGTGTGGGGTATCAGGCCGGGGGGGGGGTATCAGACAGTGGTGTGGGGTATCAGGCTGGGGGGGGGTATCAGACAGTGGTGTGGGGTATCAGGCTGGGGGGGTATCAGACAGTGGTGTGGGGTATCAGGCTGGGGGGGGTATCAGTCAGTGGTGTGGGGTATCAGGCTGGGGGGGGTATCAGTCAGTGGTGTGGGGTATCAGGCTGGGGGGGGTATCAGACAGTGGTGTGGGGTATCAGGCTGGGGGGGTATCAGTCAGTGGTGTGGGGTATCAGGCTGGGGGGGGTATCAGACAGTGGTGTGGGGTATCAGGCTGGGGGGGGTATCAGACAGTGGTGTGGGGTATCAGGCTGGGGGGGGTATCAGACAGTGGTGTGGGGTATCAGGCCGGGGGGGGGTATCAGACAGTGGTGTGGGGTATCAGGCCGGGGGGGGGGTATCAGACAGTGGTGTGGGGTATCAGGCTGGGGGGGGTATCAGACAGTGGTGTGGGGTATCAGGCTGGGGGGGGGTATCAGACAGTGGTGTGGGGTATCAGGCCGGGGGGGGGTATCAGACAGTGGTGTGGGGTATCAGGCTGGGGGGTGGTATCAGACAGTGGTGTGGGGTATCAGGCTGGGGGGGGTATCAGACAGTGGTGTGGGGTATCAGGCTGGGGGGGGTATCAGACAGTGGTGTGGGGTATCAGGCTGGGGGGGGTATCAGACAGTGGTGTGGGGTATCAGGCTGGGGGGGGGTATCAGACAGTGGTGTGGGGTATCAGGCCGGGGGGGGGGGGTGGGTGTGGGGTATCGGACCAGGGGGGTGCGACAATCGGATTGTAGGAGTGTGGATTATTCTGCAGTGCCCCCTCCCCCCTTGCCCCGTCCCTGTTTTCCCCTCCCCCACCATGCCCCCTCCCCCCTCGCCCCCTCCCCATTTTCCCCTCCCCAACCGTGCCCCCTCCCCCCTTGCCCCCCCATCCCACCCCACGCCCCTGTACCTGGAATTTTGAACGGGAGGAGTGGTCCACCACTGTCTGCTTCCGCCTTCCCTTCCTCTTCCTCAGGCTCTCCCGGGATTCCTGCACCAGCCTCCTCACTCTCCCGTGCCCCGGCTCCTTGGTTCCTCTCCGCCTCGCTGCTGGCACCGGTGCCATTTTGCACCGGCTCCTTCTCGGGAATATGGATGGAAATGTGTGGTTCTGGATCGCTGGCTCGAGTCCCCATGTGCCGCTGCCTCTGGGTGGGAGGAGGGGAGTCGGGGCGAAGAATGGCGTTGGGGTCGATATACTCATTCTCTTCTCCCTGCTACCCACCGACACCATCGCACGGAGACCCATCAGCCCCTCGTCTCCACACTGGCTCTCCGAATGAGCATCCTGACTCTGTGCCAGTCTCCCGCCTCTGCCCCATGACCCTGCACCTTATTTCTATCCAATTGCTCCTTGGACTCCTCCCCCCAGAGGAAGACAGTCCCAAACTACCTTATCTGTCTGCATCGGCCACCTCCCGGCCCCCCGAAACCATTCTCATCAACGGCTTCTGCAGTGGCTCCCCAAATGACAGTCTCAGGCATGGGTATTCACCTGTGAGGGGCATCATAATTACAAACCTCATTGTCAATTTTTCGCTAATTTCGGATGTGGCGAGGCCTACATTTATTGCCCCCCGTCCCTATTTCCCCCCTTGGAGGAGGTGGTGGGGGTGGGGGGATCTGCCTTCCTGAACCGCTGCAGCCCATGTGCTGTGGGGTGGCCCACAATGTCCCTTAGGGGGGGAATTCCAGGGATTGTGACCCAGAGACACTGAAGGAACGGGGATATATTCCCAAGTCGGGATGGTGAGGGTCTCGGAGGGGAATGTGCAGGGGGTGCTGTTCCCATGTACCTGCTGCCCCTTGTCCTTCTGGATGGAAGTGGGTGGTGGGTTTGGAAGGTGCTGCCTGAGGGTCTTTGGTGAGTTTCTGCAGAGCACCTTGTAGATGGTACACACTGCTGCGACTGAACGTCGGTGGGTGGGTGGTGGGGGGAGTGGGATGTTTGTGGATGTGGTGCCGATCGAGCGGGGGCTGCTTTGTCCTGGATGTTGTCGAGCTTCTCCAGTGTTGTTGGAGCTGCCCCCATCCAGGGGCAAGTGGGGGGTATTCCATCCCTCTCCTGACTTGTGCCTTGTAGGTGG
>NW_026728267.1:104210-147108 GCF_030684315.1 Stegostoma tigrinum
TCCACCGACACTCTCATCCGCCTAGCGGAACTCGTCCTCACACTTAACAACTTCTCTTTTGACTCCTCCCACTTCCTACAGACCAAGGGGGTGGCCATGGGCACCCGCATGGGCCCCAGCTATGCCTGCCTCTTTGTAGGTTACGTGGAACAGTCCATCTTCCGCACCTACACAGGCCCCAAACCCCACCTCTTCCTCCGGTACATTGATGACTGTATCGGCGCCGCCTCTTGCTCCCCAGAGGAGCTCGAACAGTTCATCCACTTCACCAACACCTTCCACCCCAACCTTCAGTTCACCTGGGCCATCTCCAGCACATCCCTCACCTTCCTGGACCTCTCAGTCTCCATCTCAGGCAACCAGCTTGTAACTGATGTCCATTTCAAGCCCACCGACTCCCACAGCTACCTAGAATACACCTCCTCCCACCCACCCTCCTGCAAAAACTCCATCCCCTATTCCCAATTCCTCCGCCTCCGCCGCATCTCCTCCCACGATAAGACATTCCACTCCCGCACATCCCAGATGTCCAAGTTCTTTAAGGACCGCAACTTTCCCCCCACGGTGATTGAGAACGCCCTTGACCGCGTCTCCCGCATCTCCCGCGACACATCCCTCACACCCCGCCCCCGCCACAACCGCCCCAAGAGGATCCCCCTCGTTCTCACACACCACCCTACCAACCTCCGGATACAACGCATTATCCTCCGACACTTCCGCCATTTACAATCCGACCCCACCACCCAAGACATTTTTCCATCCCCTCCCCTGTCTGCTTTCCGGAGAGACCACTCTCTCCGTGACTCCCTTGTTCGCTCCACACTGCCCTCCAACCCCACCACACCCGGCACCTTCCCCTGCAACCGCAGGAAATGCTACACTTGTCCCCACACCTCCTCCCTCACCCCCATCCCAGGCCCCAAGATGACATTCCACATTAAGCAGAGGTTCACCTGCACATCTGCCAATGTGGTATACTGCATCCACTGTACCCGGTGCGGCTTCCTCTACATTGGGGAAACCAAGCGGAGGCTTGGGGACCGCTTTGCAGAACACCTCCGCTCAGTTCGCAACAAACAACTGCACCTCCCAGTCGCAAACCATTTCCACTCCCCCTCCCATTCTCTTGACGACATGTCCATCATGGGCCTCCTGCACTGCCACAATGATGCCACCCGAAGGTTGCAGGAACAGCAACTCATATTCCGCCTGGGAACCCTGCAGCCCAATGGTATCAATGTGGACTTCACCAGTTTCAAAATCTCCCCTTCCCCCACTGCATCCCAAAACCAGCCCAGTTCATCCCCTCCCCCCACTGCACCACACAACCAGCCCAGCTCTTCCCCCCCACCCACTGCATCCCAAAACCAGTCCAACCTGTCTCTGCCTCCCTAACCGGTTCTTCCTCTCACCCATCCCTTCCTCCCACCCCAAGCCGCACCCCCAGCTACCTACTAACCTCATCCCACCTCCTTGACCTGTCCGTCTTCCCTGGACTGACCTATCCCCTCCCTACCTCCCCACCTATACTCTCCTCTCCACCTATCTTCTTTACTCTCCATCTTCGGTCCGCCTCCCCCTCTCTCCCTATTTATTCCAGTTCCCTCCCCCCATCCCCCTCTCTGATGAAGGGTCTAGGCCCGAAACATCAGCTTTTGTGCTCCTGAGATGCTGCTTGCCTGCTGTGTTCATCCAGCCTCACATTTTATTATCTTGGAATCTCCAGCATCTGCAGTTCCATTATCTCTGATATCAATATGTGCCCTCCTTACTACCACCTTTCTCCCTGTCTTTCTACTGTCATCAGATTAAGCACCAGACCTTCATCCACACCATTATATAACAGTTCAGTCCCAGGAAGGATATTGTTAAACTGGAGAGGTTTCGCAAGAGAATTCCCAGGAGTTTCCAGGTATAGAAGGTTTGAGTTATGAGGAAAGGCTGGAAGGGCTGGAACATTTTCCCTGGAATGCAGGAGGTTGAGAGGCAACCTTGGTAGGAATTTATAAAAGCACGAGTACGGATAGGACTGATGGTGGTTCTCTTTACGCTAGGGTGGGGGGTTTTACGACAAGGACGTTCACTTTTAAGGTGAGAGGAGAGAGATTTAGAAAAGGCACAACGGACAAATTTTTTTTTACACAGAGCGCAGTTCGTGTGCGGAATGAGCTTCCCGAGGAATTGGTGGATCTGGATGCAGTTACAACATTTAAAGGACATTTGGATAGATACGTGGGTAGGAAATGTTTGGAGGATATGGGCCAGGAGCAGGCAGATGGGACTGGCTTAGTTTGGGACGATGGGTCGGCATGGACTGGATGGGCCGAAGGGTCTGTTTCCACGCTGTGTGACTCTACGTAAAGAGTTAAGGCCCCAGCACTGACCCCTGTGGCACACAGCTCGTGACATCCTACCAGACTGATAAAGACCCATGTGTTCCTGCGCTGTGTTTCCTGTTAACAAACCAATCTTCTGTCCATGTCAGTGTGTTAGCCCCTACGCCATCAGCTTCTGCTCTCACAGGGATCTTTGATGTGGCACCACAGCAAATGCCTTCTGGAAATCAAAGTCCGATACATCCAGTGGATCCTCTTATCTCCAGCACTAGCCACTTCTTCAAAGAACCCTGATAAGTACTTTAAACATTTCCCTGTGGCAAAACCACATTGGTTCGACCTGAATACATTCAACTCAGACAAGTGACCTGCTGTACTGTTTTTAAGTAAAGGCTTCAAACATTTCCCCTCTGACAGGGCCTGTCAGTTTGCCCCTCCTTTTCAACTCGAGGTGTTGCTCTCTATATTTTCCAACAAGACGGAATGTGTCCTAAGTCGATGGAATTCTGGACAAATCAAAAACAATCCATCTACTATCTCAGACAACGAGGTGGGGAGCTGGAGCAGCATAGCAGGCCAGGCAGCATCAGAGCAGCAGGAAAGCTGACTTTTCGGGTAGGGACCCTGGTAATACTGTCTTCCATCAGGCAGAAGGGAAAGAAGCCTGAGCACATGCACCAGCAAAACAGCTTCTCCCTCCCTGGGCCTTTCCCATTTCAAATCAGATGTCGATCTTTAGACATCTCCTTGTAGCCATAAGTTTGTAT
Source organism: Stegostoma tigrinum (assembly GCF_030684315.1). NCBI lineage: Eukaryota > Metazoa > Chordata > Chondrichthyes > Orectolobiformes > Stegostomatidae > Stegostoma > Stegostoma tigrinum. The sequence continues at coordinate 107,314 of NW_026728267.1, forward strand.
TCCTCACTTTGTTCAATCACCCTATGATCCAATTGATTGGTGGATTGATTTTATTGTCCTCTGTACTGAAATACAGTGAAAAGCTTTGTTTGTGAGTGGTACAGTCAGATCACAGCAAGCAAAGGACGTACAGATCATAAGGACTGAGGGGCATAAGGGTTACATTGCAGGTTACATTATTTGAGGCTGGAGTCCATTCAACAGATTGGTAACAGCCAGAAAGATGCTGTTCCTGGAGCTGCTGGTGTGTGTGTTCAGGCTTCTGTACCTTCAGCCTGACGGAAGAGGCTGTAGGAGATACCGGGCTGCGACGGGTCTTTAATGACGTTTGCTGCCTTCCTGAGGCAGCGTGAAGTGTACGTGGAGTCTGTGGTGTGGAAGGTTGGTTTCTGAGATAGTCTGGGCTGTGCGCACCACCTTCTGTAGTTTCTTACGGCCCTGGGCCGAGCAGTTGCCGTACCAGGCAGTTATACACCCGGACAGTACGCTTTCGTCGGTGCATCTGTACAAGTTGGTGAGGGACCTTACGGACATTTTCCTGACTGCGTGAGGAAGGAGAGGTGTTGTTGTGTCTTCTGGACCGTCTCATCTACGTGGGGAGCCCAGGACAGTTTGTCAGTTATCATCACTCCAAAGAACGTGACCTCTCCACCCTCTCACCCTCAGCGATGTCGACTTGGCGGTGGGGGGGCGTGTTCTCCTCCTTTCTGTCTGAGCTTGATGATCAGGTCTTTAGTTTCGCTGACACTGAGGGACAGATTGTTCTCATCGCACCGTCTCACCAAGCCCTCTGTCTCCCTCCTGCAGTTTAACCTGCCATCCTTGTTTGTCATAGGCTGCCTGTAGTGCTCACAAACCAAAACTCATCACTGTACTCAGGTCCGTGTGACAGTACGAAGGCAAATCAAGGTAATACTTCCCTGTCGCGTGTCATTTTCCTGAGTTCCTCTCTCCCTTCCCATCCTGAATATTGCTGGTTCTGGGATGTTACTTGGAACCTCTCCAGTGAAGCCTGTTCCATTCATCGGCTGTTTCCCTACTTTTGGCAATGCATTTCCCAGACCCCCATTTCCTACAGGAGCAAAGCTCACTTTGTGAACTCTTTTTTTTAAATAAAGGCACATCAGGGCAGGACTTATACACTTAATGGTGAGGCCCTGGGGAGTGTTACTGAACAGAGAAACCTTGGGGAGCAGGTGCATAGCTCCCTGAAAGTGGAGTTGCAGGTAGATAGGGTGGGGGGGAAGGTGTTTGGGATGCTTCCCCTTACTGGTCAGTGCTTTGGGTACAGGGAGTTGGGAGGGTCATGTTGGGGCTGCACAGGACATGGGTTGGGGCTGCTTCGGAAAACTGTGTTCAATCCCAGTCTCCCTGCTGTAGGAAGGATGTTGTGAAACTTGAAATGGTTCAGAAAAGATTTACAAGGATGTTGGAGGGGTTGAGCTACAGGGAGGGGCTGAATGGTCTGGGGCTATTTTCCCTGGAGCATCGGAGACTGAGGGGGTGACCTTATAGAGGTTTATAAAATCATGAGGGGCATGGACAGGGTGAATAGACAAGGTCTTTTCCCCCAAATGGGATCAGATTACTTTAGGATATCTGGGTCAGCACAGACGAGTTGGGCTGAAGGGCCTGTTTCTGGGCTGTATGGTTCTATCACTCAGAAAGGCTGAAAGAATAAGAAAAGCTGGAGCTGGGGGCTCATGAAGAGCTAAACACGTTGGGAAAGAGAGAGAGGGAGGAGGTAGGGGGAGAGGGAGGGATGGAGAGAGGGAGGGAGAGAGGTGGGGAGAGGGAAGGGAAGGGGGGGAAAGGAAGAAAGAGGGAGAGGGAGAGAGAGATGGACAGCGAGAGAGAGAGAGAGTCAGGAAGAGAGAGAGCAGCAGAGGGAAAAAAGGAGAGGGGTGAGAGGGAGAGAGAGTGAGAGAGAAGGTGAGAGAGGGAGTGAGAGAGCAATAGGGGGAGAGGCAGAGAGAGAAGGCGAAAGAGGCAGCAATGTGGAGAGAGAGAGAGAAAGAGAGAGAGAGAGAGAGAGAGAAAGAGAGAGAGAGAGAGAAAGAGAGGGAGAGAGAATGAGAGCTAGAGAGAGGGAGAGAGAAGGATAGAGCGAGGGAAAGAAAGGGAAAATGAGAGAGGATGGGGGAGAGAGAAAAAGAGGAATAGACAGAGAGAGTGGGAGATCAGAGAGAGAGAGAGAGAGACAGAGAGAGAGAGACAGAGAGAAAGAGAGAGAGAGAGAGAGAGAGAGATCGAGCATCTGTTTAAATACCATCTGGTGGAATATTCTATAAATGTGAGTTTTTATTCAGGGCTTGTGATAAGGTTTATTTTAGCAGAAGCAGTGGAAGTGAATTAATCGGTGCACTAAACAGACAGACCAGCTGCTCCCAACGCCGGCATTGATGCCAAGCCAGTAACTTTGATCTAGAACATTCTGCTCTGCCCACACTGTGCCCAGGGCTGTGGGATGTGGCAAGTTGAAGCTCACAAACAGTGCCGAGTGTTGGCACCAAGATTCCGGCAACTTCCAGCACACAGTACTATGTCCTCTCCACCCCTCACCCCTAACACCCTCTCCCTACCCCCACCGTCAACCCCGATATACCTCCCTAACACACACTCCCCACCCACTTCCTCAATGGGGGGAATATGCACATTCTGTTCCCATCACTGAATCCCCCCCCCCCATCAACATCCTGGGGGTTCCCATTGACCAGAAACTCAACGGGACTCACAACATGAACACAGCGGGCTACAAGAGCAGGTCAGAGGCTGGGATCCTGTAGCGAGTAACTCCCCTCCTGACTCCCCCCCAAAGCCTGTCCCACCATCTACAAGGCACAAGTCAGGAGTGGGATGGAATACCCCCCACTTGCCCCTGGATGGGGCAGCTCCAACAACACTCAAGAAGCTCGACACCATCCAGGACAAAGCAGCCCCCGCTCGATCGGCACCACATCCACAAACATCCCGCGCTCCACCCCCCACCCCCCCGACGCTCAGTCGCAGCAGTGTGTACCATCTACAAGGTGCTCTGCAGAAACTCACCAAAGATCCTCAGGCAGCACCTTCCAAACCCACCACCCACTTCCATCCAGCTGTAAATGGGTACAACCGTGCCCTGCACATTCCCCTCTGAGCCCCTCACCATCCCAACTTGGGAATATGCAGGCCGAGTGGAACTAGCTTAGTTTGGGATGACTGGTCAGCATGGACAAGTTGGCCCAATGGCCTGTGTCTGTGCTTTATGACTCAGTACTCTCTCTTTTGTCTATTTTCTATAGGATGTTCAGGACATGGGTTAGGGCCACTTTTGGAAAACTGTGTTCAATCCCCGGTCTCCCTGCTGTAGGAAGGATGTTGTGAAACTGGAAAGGGTTCAGAAAAGATTTACAAGGACGTTGGAGGGTTTGAGCTACAGGGAGGGGCTGAATGGTCTAGGGGTATGTTCCCTGGAGCGTCGGGGGCTGAGGGCGGGGACGTTATAGATGTTTATAAAATCATGAGGGGCATGGATAGGGTGAATAGACAAGGCCTTTTCCCCCCAGGGTGGGGGGAGTCCTAAACTAGAGGGCATAGGTTTAAGGTGAGAGGGGGAGGATGTAAAAGGGACCTGAGGGGTAACTTTTTTCACGACAGAGGGTGGTGTGTGCATGGAATGAGCTGCCAGAGGAAGTGGTGGGGGCTGGTATAGTTACAGCATTTAAAAGGCATCTGGATGGGGACATGGATAGGAAGGAATTAGAGGATATGGGCCAAATGCTGGCAAATGGGACTGGATTAAGTTAGGATATCGGGTCAGCATGGATGAGTTGGGCCGAAGGGCCTGTTTTCTGCGCTGTATGACCCTATGACTATGATTGACTCTGGGAAGAGTATTAAGTGCCAAATAGCAATGGGGGCTTTGTAGGTGAGGTGTTCTTGGACTCAGAGCCACTGGGGTGTCTGCAGCTCTGGGGTTGGGGTGCACAGGAGGGAGGGGGCTGCGCGGGGGTGGGGGGAGCAGGGGATGGCACGAATGGAAGTTTCCAGAGGGTAGAATTGGGGGGGGGGGGGGAACAGCCAGGAGAGAGTCAGAATGGTTGGGTTTGGAGGGCAGCAAGGGTGTTGGTGAAGGTCCCTGCAGCCGACGAGCTGACGCTATCGCAAGGTTGTGGTTAAAAAGAAACCTCGATCAAAAAGAAAGAGCTGAAGTTTTACAAATCTTGGCAAAGAATTCTGAGACACCATCAGGGCAAAACCGACCCGCTGCTCTCGAACGTCCGGTAACCTCGAGCTGGCAGGGTCTCACAAGAGTTAATGCAAGTCAAAGAGAGGATTTAAGACTTTGTTCCTCTCCGATAATCCTGTCATTTTTCTTGCTGATGAGTTACTTGGAAGGTTTTAACCATCATCTGTTCACACATTTGGCATTGCCAGGGTTCACAGCTTGCGGTAAAGTTGGCTTTGTTTGTGTGTGAGAGTGATCGGGCCTAATTGGTAGGCCCGAGCTGAGCTGTCGCTGTGGCAACTCGTAAATGTGGAGGGGGGGAGGGGTGCGCTGCGCGGCATGGGGCTACTGAAAGAGAACAGGGAAGGGGGGTGGGTGGGGGTCCCTGCATTTCTTGACCACCTATCACTGCCTTAGAATACCTCCCCCCCACCCCGGAAGCAGCCAGGACCAATAAGGGGCCTCCCACCCTGCTCATGCCCCTCTTCATCTGATAACCTCCTGTCGGGGCAGACTCTGATCCCCGACCACTTCAGCAGCAAGTGACCAGCAGCTCCGTCCACCTCACTGCGGGGCGGTGGGGGGGGGGTTGCAAACGGGGAGAGACAGAGTTTGAGGGAGAGCATTCTTTAGCCCCAATCCAATACTCCCACATCCCCACTAGCCTTCAGAGATAGGGTGGGAGGGGGTGGAGGGGGGTGACAGAGATAGGGAGGGGGTGTAGGGGCTGGAGGGGGTTACAGAGATAGGGAGGGGGTGTAGGGAGATGGAGGGGGTTACAGAGATAGGGAGGGGGTGTAGGGGGATGGAGGGGGTGACAGAGATAGGGAGTGGGTGGAGGGGCTGGAGGGGGTGACAGAGATAGGGAGGGGGTGGAGGGGCTGGAGGGGGTGACAGAGATAGGGAGGGGGTGTAGGGCTGGAGGGGGTTACAGAGATAAGGAGGGGGTGTAGGGGCTGGAGGGAGTGACAGAGATAGGGAGGGGGTGTAGGGCTGGAGGGGGTTACAGAGATAGGGAGGGGGTGTAGGGAGATGGAGGGGGTTACAGAGATAGGGAGGGGGTGTAGGGGGATGGAGGGGGTGACAGAGATAGGGAGTGGGTGGAGGGGCTGGAGGGGGTGACAGAGATAGGGAGGGGGTGGAGGGGCTGGAGGGGGTGACAGAGATAGGGAGGGGGTGGAGGGGCTGGAGGGGGTGACAGAGATAGGGAGGGGGTGTAGGGGATGGAGGGGGTGAGAGAGATAGGGAGGGGGTGGAGGGGGTGACAGAGATAGGGAGGGGGTGGAGGGGCTGGAGGGGGTGGCAGTGATAGGGAGGGGGTGTAGGGGATAGAGGGGGTGACAGAGATAGGGAGGGGGTGTAGGGGCTGGAGGGGGTGGCAGTGATAGGGAGGGGGTGGAGGGGCTGGAGGGGGTGGCAGTGATAGGGAGGGGGTGGAGGGGCTGGAGGGGGTGGCAGTGATAGGGAGGGGGTTGTAGGGGGATGGAGGGGGTGACAGAGATAGGGAGGGGGGGTGACAGTATCAGGGAAGTACCATCCTGGTTTAATTGCCCTGTCGGAACGGGAGGTGCCGTTGAGGCAGACCATGTTGGAGAGTGGTTGGAAATTAGCCCCCTGTGCCGGGGAAGGTTTGTGGAATACCCTGCGAAGTTTGAGGTGAGCCGGTGACCCGCTGAGTCCGGAATATCGGTGGGTAACTGGGAAATGTGTCAGGCCTGATTTGAGTCTCTCTCTACGATTTGACCAGCTCCATGAGGCGTTTTTTTTTTGTGGTTAGTATCATGGCTCCAAGTTAGTGTTTAGCAGTTTCTTGTTGTTTGGTGGAAGTGTTTCGGGCCAGGGATTGGGTTTGGAGGCAGGCTTGGGCTTAGGGTGTAGACCCGAGCGTTAGGCTGAGGGGTATCATTGAGCAGGGAACATTATGTGTCTCTCCTCCAGTTTGCAGCCGCCCTCCCTCCAGCCCAGATTTCAATCATCCCAGGAGGAGAAATCCCCGCGCCCGGCCCCACAGCGCTCTCACTCACCTGGTGGAGTACAGTTCCTCCCCAAGCTGCTGGCATCGTCGCTGGTCTGAAACAATAATCTTCGGCCAGGCCCAGCCTGCGCCCAAACTCTGGCCCCCTGAGGAGCTGGGCATCACAAACAGACTGAGTTAGCTGCTGTGTTGGCAGGGAGCACACTTCCATGTGGCTCCCCCAGGGCTGCACACATCACCCCAGACCCCCCAACACACACACTCACACAGCCCCCTGCACCTACACACTCACACAGCCCCCCACACTCACACACTCACACAGCCCCCTGCACCTACACACTCACACAGCCCCCCACACTCACACAGAGCCCCCGCACCCACACACTCACACAGCCCCCCACACTCACACAGCCCCCCCGCACCCACACACTCACACAGCCCCCCCGCACCCACACACTCACACAGCCCCCTGCACCCACACACTCACACAGCCCCCCACACTCACACAGAGCCCCCGCACCCACACACTCACACAGCCCCCCACACTCACACAGCACCCCCCGCATCCACACACTCACACAGCCCCCCACACTCACACAGAGCCCCCGCACCCACACACTCACACAGCCCCCCACACTCACACAGCACCCCCCGCACCCACACACTCACACACCACACCCCCCGCACTCACACACCACACCCCCCCCGCACACACTCACCCCCCCAGCACTCTCGCAACCCCCCGCGCGAGCACACCACCTCCGCACTCGCACACCACCCCCACACTTGCACATCCACACACCCCAACACATCGCAACATTCACACACCCACATGCACACACTGACCGATCCCACACCGACCGCCCTCACACTCACCGATCCCACACCGACCGCTCTCACACTCACCGATCCCACACCGACCGCCCTCACACTCACCGATCCCACACCGACCGCTCTCACACTCACCGATCCCACACCAACGGCTCTCACACTCACCGATCCCACACCGACCGCTCACACACTCACCGATCCCGCACCGACCGCTCACACACTCACCGATCCCGCACTGACCGCTCACAAACTGACCGATCCCACACCGACCGCTCACACACTGACCGATCCCACACCGACCGCTCACAAACCGACCGCTCACACACCGACGGATCCCACACTCACCAATCCCGCACCGACCGCTCTCACACTCACCGATCCCACACCGACCGCTCACACACCGACTGCTCACACACTGACCGCTCACACACCGACCGCTCACACACCGACTGATCCCAGACCGACTGCTCATAGATCGACACCTCCCTATCTCTGCCATCCCCTCCATTCCCCAACAACCCCTCCCTATCTCTGTCACCCCCTCCATTCCCCAACAACCCCTCCCTATCTCTGTGACCCCCTCCATCCCCTACACCCACTCCCTATCTCTGTGACCCCCCTCCATCCCCTACACCCCCTCCCTATCTCTGTGACCCCCTCCATCCCCTACACCCTCTCCCTATCTCAGTAACCCCCTCCAGCCCCTACACCCCCTCCATATCTCTGTCACCCCCTTCATCCCCTAAACCCCCTCCCTATCTCTGTCACCCCCTCCATCCCCTACACCCCCTCCCTATCTCTGTCACCCCCTCCATGCCCTACACCCCCTCCCTATCTCTGTCACCCCCTCCATTACCCTACACCCCCTCCCTATCTCTGTCACCCCCTCCATCCCCTACACCCACTCCCTATCTCTGTCACCCCCTCCATCCCCTACACCCCCTCCCTATCTCTGTCACGCCCTCCATCCCCTACACCCCCTCCCTATCTCTGTCACCCCCTCCGGCCCCTACACCCCCTCCCTATCTCTGTCACCCCCTCCGGCCCCTACTTCCCCTCCCTATCTCTGTCACCCCCTCCGGCCCCTACACCCCCTCCCGATCTCTGTCACCCCCTCCATCCCCTACACCCCCTCCATATCTCTGTCACCCGCTCCATCCCCTACATCCCCTCCCTATCTCTGTCACCCCCTCCATCCCCTACACCCCCTCCATTTCTCTGACACCCCCTCCATCCCCTACACCCCCTCCCTATCTCTGTCACCCCCTCCGGCCCCCTCCCTATCTCTGTCACCCCCCTCCATCCCCTACACCCCCTCCCTATCTCTGTCACCCCCTCCGGCCCCTACACCCCCCTCCCTATCTCTGTCACCCCCCTCCATCCCTACATCCCCGCCCTATCTCTGTCACCCGCTCCGGCCCCTACACCCCCTCCCTATCTCTGTCACCCACTCCGGCCCCTACACCCCCTCCCTATCTCTGTCACCCCCTCCATCCCCTACAACCCCTCCCTATCTCTGTCACCCCCTCCAGCCCCTACACCCCCTCCCTATCTCTCGCACCCCCTCCAGCCCCTTCACCCCCTCCATAACTCTGTCACCCCCTCCATCCCCTACACCCCCTCCCTATCTCTGTCACCCCCTCCATCCCCTACACCCACTCCCTATCTCTGTCACGCCCTCCATCCCCTACACCCCCTCCCTATCTCTGTCACCCCCTCCATCCCCTACACCCCCTCCCTATCTCTGTCACCCCCTCCATGCCCTACACCCCCTCCCTATTTCTGTAACTTCCTCCGGCCCCTACACCCCCTCCCTATCTCTGTAACCCCCTCCGGCCCCTACACCCCCTCCCTATCTCTGTAACCTCCTCCGGCCCCTACACCTCCTCCCTATATCTGTCACCCCCTCCGGCCCCTACACCCCCTCCCTATCTCTGTCACCCCCTCCATCCCCCTGCACCCCCTCCCTATCTCTGTCACCCCCTCCATCCCCCTGCACCCCCTCCCTATCTCTGTAACCTCCTCCGGCCCCTACACCCCCTCCCTATCTCTGTCACCCCCTCCGGCCCCTACACCCCCTCCCTATCTCTGTCACCCCCTCCATCCCCTACACCCCCTCCATATCTCTGTCACCCCCTCCATCCCCTACACCCCCTCCCTATCTCTCGCACCCCCTCCAGCCCCTACACCCCCTCCCTACCTCTGTCACCCCCTCCATCCCCCTACACCCCCTCCCTATCTCTGTCACCCCCTCCATCCCCCTACACCCCCTCCCTATCTCTGTCACCCCCTCCATCCCCCTACACCCCCTCCCTATCTCTGTCACCCCCTCCATCCCCTACACCCACTCCCTATCTCTGTCACCCCCTCCATCCCCTACACCCACTCCCTATCTCTGTCACGCCCTCCAGCCCCTACACCCCCTCCCTATCTCTGTCACCCCCTCCATCCCCTACACCCCCTCCCTATCTCTGTCACCCCCTCCATCCCCTACACCCACTCCCTATCTCTGTCACGCCCTCCAGCCCCTACACCCCCTCCCTATCTCTGTCACCCCCTGCATCCCCCTACACCCCCTCCCTATCTCTGTCACCCCCTCCATCTCCCTACACCCCCTCCCTATCTCTGTCACCCCCTCCAGCCCCTACACCCCCTCCCTATCTCTGTCACGCCCTCCATCCCCCTACACCCCCTCCCTATTTCTGTAACTTCCTCCATCCCCCTACACCCCCTCCCTATTTCTGTAACTTCCTCCATCCCCCTACACCCCCTCCCTATCTCTGTCACCCCCTGCATCCCCCTACACCCCCTCCCTATCTCTGTAACCTCCTCCGGCCCCCATCCTCCCACGATCCCTCTCCGTCTTTACTCTGTCGGGATGTTCCTTGACACTGATTTCTGTGACAGAACAGTCACTCACCTGTTCAGGGATGTGACAGGCGCCAACAAAATGCAAGTTCTCAGCCTCCCACCACCTCATCGCACAAACACTGCCCCCCTGCCGCCGAAATGTGCAGGTGTGTGGGAGAGTCGCAGGGTGGGGGACATCAGAGGGTGGGGGTGATGGGCTGGGTTGGTGCTGGGGGTGGTGTTTGTGTTGGTGGGGGGAGCATGGATGTGGGTGGGGGAGGGAAGGAGGCGTGATGGTGGGGAGAGGGCGGAGTTGGATGGAGCAGAGTTGGTGGGGGGTGTGGTTGGGAAAGCTGGCGGAGGGAGGCTGGCATGTGGGGGTGCAGAGGGGTCGTGGGTGGGGGTTTAGTTAGGCAGTGGGTTGGTGGGGGCAATGAGGAGGTTGGTGTCGGGGGAATGCAGCTGTGGGCTGCCTGGGGGTGGATGTGGGTGGGTGGGGGTGACGGGGTTGTATAGGAGGGGGTTTTATGGGACGGGGTTGTCATTGGCTGGGGAGGGAGTTAGTAATTGGGGGGAGATGGAGGGAGGGGGCAGGTGAGGTGGGTGGGTGGGTGGGGGGTGACAGGGTTGTGTGGGCCAGTTGGGGAGGGGGGTTCAAAGGGGGAGGTTGTTCATAGAGGGACTGAGTGGGGGCTTTTTGTGGAGTTGAGAGCGGAGAGGTGAATGGGGTTGAGGGGGGAAGTTGAGGAGGGGCAGTGAGGGGGTGATGGGGGAGTGGAGAGGGGTGGGTGGAGGTGAGGGGGCTGGAGGGTTGTGGTGGGGAGAATGAGGGGGGATTGTGGGTGGTGGAGGTGAGGGTGTTGATGGGGGAGTGAGGGGCTGGAGGGGGGAGGTGAGGTGGGGCATTGGGGGATTGAGGAAGGCTGAGGGGGCAAGTGAGGGGTGTGAGGGTGTTGGTGGGGGAGGAGGTAAGGAGGGGTGGGGGTGGGTGAGGCAGGGAGGTGAGGGGGTTTGATCGGGGAGAGAGGGGAGTGGGGGGAGGTGAGGGGTGGAGGGGGGAGGTGAGGTGGGGAGGTGAGTTGGGGGATTGGTGGGGGAGGTGAGGGGTGGGTAGGGTGAGGGGAGTTGAGACAGAGGGGCGTTGTGGGGGACGTGAATGGGGGTCAGGGGAGTGTGGGAAGTGAGGTGGAGATGAGGGGGTTGAGGCGCGTGAGGGAGGTGAGGTGGAGGTGAGGCGGTTGAGGGGGGTTAGGGGGTGAAGTGGATATGAGTGGTCAGGGGATGAGGTGGAGGTGAGGGGATAGTGAGGGGGTGAGGTGGAGATGAGGGGGTTGGGGGGCTGAGGAGGTGAGGGGTCGGTGAGCGGGGTGAGGGACGTGAGGGGGTTGGGGAGGTGAGGGGGTTGAGGTGGGAGGGGGAGGTGACAGGCCGGTGAGCAGGTTGAGGTGGAGTTGAGGGGGTTGGGGGAGGTGAGGTGGAGGGGAGGGGGTTGGGGAGGTGAAGTAGAGGGGAGGGGTTTGGGGAGGGTGAGGTGGAGATGAGGGGTTTGGGGGAGGTGAGGTGGAGGGGAGGGGGTTGGGGAGGTGAGGTGGAGGGGAGGGGGTTGGGGAGGTGAGGTGGAGGGGGAGGGGGTTGGGGAGGTGAGGTGGAGGGGAGGGGGTTGGGGAGGTGGGGTGGAGATGAGGGGGTGAGGGGGTTGGGGAGGGTGTTGGGGGAGGTGAGGGCTGTTGATTCTGGGGGAACGGGTGTCTCACCGTCTCGAAGCTTCCTCCTGACGATTGAAGCCACCGTCAGCGTCACTGCAGCCACGAGGCCCATCGTCCCATCTGCCCTGTGCTGGCGACGCTGGCTCACCTGCACCCTCCTGGCACCCATCACCCGGGCACCACACGCACCCCTCCCCACCAACCCCCCAAACCTGCCCCCCGCCCAACCTCCTCCCAACCCTCCTGACTGCGTTTGCCCAGAACCTCCCCACACCCCCAGCTGGGGCACTGGCAGAGTGTGGGTTTTTTTTGGGGGGGGGGGGGTGGTCCTGAAAGCCTCTCTGTGCTGTTTGTGCCCCTCAGTGCGGGCAGATCGAAAACGCCCTCTATACCACCCACCGCGTGTGCCACCCCCACCCTGCTCGAGGGAGGGTCGCTGGGGTGGGGGAGGTGCGGTGAGAACGGGGTTAATCCCGGAACAGTGAGGGGTTGGGGTTGGGGGAGGGAGGGCAGGCAGGGAAGGGAATGGTGGGGGGGGGGGTGGTTGCTGCAGGTTGTTGAGGGTAGGGTTGGTACACTGTATGTTCAAGCCAGCGCCCGTCTCTCACCCTCTGTCAGAGACACCCCCCCCACAACCCCACCAGCGCCTGTCTCTCACCCTCTGCCAGAGACACCGCCCACAACCCCACCAGCGCCTGTCTCTCACCCTCTGTCAGAGACACCCCCCACAACCCCACCAGCGCCCGTCTCTCACCCTCTGTCAGAGACACCCCCCACAACCCCACCAGCGCCCGTCTCTCACCCTCTGCCAGAGACAACCCCCACAACCCCACCAGCGCCCGTCTCTCACCCTCTGTCAGAGACACCCCCCACAACCCCACCAGCGCCCGTCTCTCACCCTCTGTCAGAGACACCCCCCACAACCCCACCAGCGCCCGTCTCTCACCCTCTGTCAGAGACACCTCCCCACAACCCCACCAGCGCCCGTCTCTCACCCTCTGTCAGAGACACCCCCCACAACCCCCACCAGCGCCCGTCTCTCACCCTCTGTCAGAGACACCTCCCCACAACCCCACCAGCGCTCGTCTCTCACCCTCTGTCAGAGACACCTCCCACAACCCCACCAGATCCCGACCGAGTGTGAGAGAGAGCAAGAGAGAGAGAAAGAGAGATGAGCGAGTCGGCACAGGCTTTATACAGTGAGACAGAGGGTCCACCCACTGGGGGCAGACACACAGAGATCAGCACACCCCCCACCCCCACCAAACCTTAAAGGTACAGCAACAGTCTGTCCCCTCAGCCCCATGCCCTCTCACAACCCTCCCACCCCTGCTGGCACTGATTCCACTCCATTATAGAGAAAGCCAGGCTCTCCGAGACAGACCACCCACCTTCGCTCTGCTCCAGGGCATTCCCATGCCGATGCTCCCTTACCTTCCCTATGCCCCCCGGCTCTCAGAGAAAGGATTTTATGTTGTGCAACTGAAATTCCACTGGGATGGGGAGGGGTCGGGGGGAGGATGGAAAGTCAGGGGTAGATGGAGAGTCAGGGGTGGATGGAGAGTGGGGCGGGGTTTGGATGGAGAGTCGGGGGGGAGGATGGAGAGTCAGAGGGGGAGGATGGAGAGTCGGGGAGGGGAGGTTGGAGATTGTTGGGGGGAGGATGGAGAGTAGAGGGGTGGAGAATCAGGGAGGATGGAGAGTTGGGCGGAGGATGGAAAGTCGGGCGGGAGGATGGAGAGTCGGTGGGGGAGGATGGAGAGTCGGTGGGGGAGGATGGAGAGTCGGGGGGAGGATGGAGAGTTGTTGGGGGGAGGATGGAGAGTCGGGGGGAGGATGGAGAGTCGGGGGGGGGTGTTGGAGAGTTGGGGGGTGTTGGAGAGTTGGGGGGTGGTTGGAGAGTTGGGGTGATGAAGAGTGGGGGGAATGAAGAGTTGGGGGGGACGGAAGGTGGGGGGGATGGAGAGTGGGGGTGAGGATGGAGAGTTAGGGGGGTGTTGGAGAGTTGGGGGTGTTGGAGAGTGGGGGGTGGTTGGAGAGTGGGGGGTGATTGGAGAGTGGGGGGTGGTTGGAGAGTGGGGGGTGGTTGGAGAGTGGGGGGTGGTTGGAGAGTGGGGGGTGATTGGAGAGTTGGGGGGGACGAAGAGTTGGAGGGGCCGAAGAGTGGGGGGTGGTTGGAGAGTGGGGGGTGGTTGGAGAGTGGGGGGTGGTTGGAGAGTTGGGGGGGACGAAGAGTTGGAGGGGACGAAGAGTGGGGGGTGGTTGGAGAGTGGGGGGGAGATGGAGAGGGGGGGGACGGAAGGTCGGGGGATGCAGAGTAGGGGGGTGTTGGAGAGTGGGGGGGGATGGAGAGTGGGGGGGTTGGAGACTGGAGGGACGATAGAGAGTGGGGGGTGGAGACTGGGGGATTGGAGAGCTGGGGGCATTGGAGAGTTGGGGGGGATGGAGAGTTGGGGGGATGGAGAGTTGGAGGGATGGAGAGTTGGGGGGGATGGAGAGTTGGGGGGGATGGAGAGTGGGGGGGGATGGAGAGTGGGGGGGATGGAGAGTGGGGGGGGATGGAGAGTGGGGGGGGATGGAGAGTGGGGGGGATGGAGAGTGGGGGGGATGGAGAGTGGGGGGGTGTTGGAGAGTTGGGGGGGATGGAGAGTTGGGGGGGATGGAGAGTTGGGGGGGATGGAGAGTTGGGGGGGATGGAGAGTTGGGGGGGATGGAGAGTTGGGGGGATGGAGAGTTGGGGGGAATGGAGACTGGGGGCTGGAGAATGGGGGGTTGGAGAGTTGGGTGTTGGAGAGTTGGGGGGACTGGAGAGTGGGGTCTAGAGAATGGGGGGGTTGGAGAGTTGGGGGGTTGGAGAGTTGGGCAGGGATGGAGAGTTGGGCGGGGATGGAGAGTTGGGGGGGATGGAGAGTTGGGGGGGATGGAGAGTTGGGGTGGATGGAGAGTTGGGGTGGATGGAGAGTTGGGGTGGATGGAGAGTTGGGGGAGGGTTGGAGTGTTGGGGGGTGTTGGAGAGTTGGGGGTGTTGGAGAGTTGGGGGGAGGATGGAGAGTGGGGCGTTAGAGAGTTGGGGAGGTGGAGAGTTGGGGGGGTTGTAGAGTTGGGGGGGATGGAGAGTGGGGGGGATGGAGAGTTGGGGGGGATGGAGAGTTGGGGTGGATGGAGAGTTGGGGTGGATGGAGAGTTGGGGGAGGGTTGGAATGTTGGGGGGTGTTGGAGAGTTGGGGGTGTTGGAGAGTTGGGGGGAGGATGGAGAGTGGGGCGTTAGAGAGTTGGGGAGGTGGAGAGTTGGGGGGGTTGTAGAGTTGGGGGGGATGGAGAGTGGGGGGGATGGAGAGTGGGGGGGGATGGAGAGTGGGGGGGGAATGGAGAGTGGGGGGGGATGGAGAGTGGGGGGGGATGGAGAGTGGGGGGGTGTTGGAGAGTGGGGGGGGTGTTGGAGAGTGGGGGGGGGTGTTGGAGTGTTGGGGGGTGTTGGAGAGTTGGGGGTGTTGGAGAGTTGGGGGTGTTGGAGAGTTGGGGGTGTTGGAGAGTTGGGGGGGATGGAGAGTGGGGGGGATGGAGAGTGGGGGGAGTGTTGGAGAGTGGTGGTGGAGTTGGAGAGTGGGGGGGGTGTTGGAGAGTGGGGGGGGGTGTTGGAGAGTGGGGGGGTGTTGGAGAGTGGGGGGGTGTTGGAGAGTTGGGGGGGATGGAGAGTTGGGGGGGATGGAGAGTTGGGGGGATGGAGAGTTGGAGGGATGGAGAGTTGGGGGGGATGGAGAGTTGGGGGGGATGGAGAGTGGGGGGGGATGGAGAGTGGGGGGGATGGAGAGTGGGGGGGGATGGAGAGTGGGGGGGGGATGGAGAGTGGGGGGGATGGAGAGTGGGGGGGATGGAGAGTGGGGGGGTGTTGGAGAGTTGGGGGGGATGGAGAGTTGGGGGGGATGGAGAGTTGGGGGGGATGGAGAGTTGGGGGGGATGGAGAGTTGGGGGGGATGGAGAGTTGGGGGGATGGAGAGTTGGGGGGAATGGAGACTGGGGGCTGGAGAATGGGGGGTTGGAGAGTTGGGTGTTGGAGAGTTGGGGGGACTGGAGAGTGGGGTCTAGAGAATGGGGGGGTTGGAGAGTTGGGGGGTTGGAGAGTTGGGCAGGGATGGAGAGTTGGGCGGGGATGGAGAGTTGGGGGGGATGGAGAGTTGGGGGGGATGGAGAGTTGGGGTGGATGGAGAGTTGGGGTGGATGGAGAGTTGGGGTGGATGGAGAGTTGGGGGAGGGTTGGAGTGTTGGGGGGTGTTGGAGAGTTGGGGGTGTTGGAGAGTTGGGGGGAGGATGGAGAGTGGGGCGTTAGAGAGTTGGGGAGGTGGAGAGTTGGGGGGGTTGTAGAGTTGGGGGGGATGGAGAGTGGGGGGGATGGAGAGTTGGGGGGGATGGAGAGTTGGGGTGGATGGAGAGTTGGGGTGGATGGAGAGTTGGGGGAGGGTTGGAATGTTGGGGGGTGTTGGAGAGTTGGGGGTGTTGGAGAGTTGGGGGGAGGATGGAGAGTGGGGCGTTAGAGAGTTGGGGAGGTGGAGAGTTGGGGGGGTTGTAGAGTTGGGGGGGATGGAGAGTGGGGGGGATGGAGAGTGGGGGGGGATGGAGAGTGGGGGGGGAATGGAGAGTGGGGGGGGATGGAGAGTGGGGGGGGATGGAGAGTGGGGGGGTGTTGGAGAGTGGGGGGGGTGTTGGAGAGTGGGGGGGGTGTTGGAGTGTTGGGGGGTGTTGGAGAGTTGGGGGTGTTGGAGAGTTGGGGGTGTTGGAGAGTTGGGGGTGTTGGAGAGTTGGGGGGGATGGAGAGTGGGGGGGATGGAGAGTGGGGGGAGTGTTGGAGAGTGGTGGTGGAGTTGGAGAGTGGGGGGGGTGTTGGAGAGTGGGGGGGGGTGTTGGAGAGTGGGGGGGTGTTGGAGAGTGGGGGGGTGTTGGAGAGTTGGGGGGGATGGAGAGTGGGGGGGGATGGAGAGTGGGGGGGGATGGAGAGTGGGGGGGGTGTTGGAGAGTGGGGGGGGGTGTTGGAGAGTGGGGGGGGGTGTTGGAGTGTTGGGGGGTGTTGGAGAGTTGGGGGTGTTGGAGAGTTGGGGGGTGTTGGAGAGTTGGGGGGGATGGAGAGTGGGGGGGGATGGAGAGTGGGTGGGGATGGAGAGTGGGGGGGGGATGGAGAGTGGGGGGGGATGGAGAGTGGGGGGGGATGGAGAGTGGGGGGGGGATTGAGAGTGGGGGGGGGATGGAGAGTGGGGGGGGGATGGAGAGTGGGGGTGGTGTTGGAGAGTGGGGGGGGTTGGAGATTTGGGGGGGATGGAGAGTTGGGGGGATGGAGAGTTGGGGGGGATGGAGTGTTGGGGGGTGTTGGAGAGTTGGGGGGTGTTGGAGAGTTGGGGGGTGTTGGAGAGTGGGGGGGGTGTTGGAGATTTGGGGGGGGATGGAGAGTTGGGGGGATGGAGAGTTGGGGGGATGGAGAGTTGGGGGGGTTGGAGAGTTGGGGGGGTTGGAGACTGGGGGCTGGAGAATGGAGGGTTGGAGAGTTGGGGGGCGTTGGAGAGTTGGGGGGGCTAGAGAGTGGGGTCTAGAGAATGGGGGGGGTTTGGAGAGTTGGGGCATTGGAGAGTTGGGCAGGGATGGAGAGTTGGGGTGGATGGAGAGTTGGGGGAGGGTTGGAGTGTTGGGGGGTGTTGGAGAGTTGGGGGTGTTGGAGGGTTGGGGGGAGGATGGAGAGTGGGGCGTTGGAGAGTTGGGGAGGTGGAGAGTTGGGGGGTTTGGAGAGTTGGGGTGATGGAGAGTGGGGGGGATGGAGAGTGGGGGGAGTGTTGGAGAGTGGGGGGGTGTTGGAGAGTGGGGGTGGTGTTGGAGAGTTGGGGGGGTGTTGGAGAGTTGGGGGGGTGTTGGAGAGTGGGGGGGGTGTTGGAGAGTGGGGGGGAGTTGGAGAGTTGGGGGGGATGGAGAGTGGGGGGGATGGAGAGTGGGGGGGAGGGTTGGAGTGTTGGGGGGTGTTGGAGAGTTGGGGGTGTTGGAGAGTTGGGGGGAGGATGGAGAATGGGGCGTTGGAGAATTGGGGAGGTGGAGAGTTGGGGGGGATGGAGAGTGGGGGGGATGGAGAGTGGGGGGGATGGAGAGTGGGGGGGATGGAGAGTGGGGGGGATGGTGAGTGGGGGGGATGGTGAGTGGGGAATGGTGAGTGGGGGGGGATGGAGAGTGGGGGAGGATGGAGAGTGGGGGGGGTGGAGAGTGGGGGGGGATGGGGAGTGGGGGGAGTGTTGGGGAGTGGGGGGGGTGTTGGAGAGTGGGGGGGTGTTGGAGAGTTGGGGGGGATGGAGAGTTGGGGGGGATGGAGAGTTGGGGGGATGGAGAGTTGGGGGGATGGAGAGTTGGGGGGGATGGAGAGTGGGGGGGATGGAGAGTGGGGGGGATGGAGAGTGGGGAATGGTGAGTGGGGGGGATGGTGAGTGGGGGGGGATGGAGAGTGGGGGGAGTGTTGGGGAGTGGGGGGGGTGTTGGAGAGTGGGGGGGTGTTGGAGAGTTGGGGGGGATGGAGAGTTGGGGGGGATGGAGAGTTGGGGGGGATGGAGAGTTGGGGGGATGGAGAGTTGGGGGGGATGGAGAGTGGGGGGGTGTTGGAGAGTGGGGAGGGTGTTGGAGATTTGGGGGGGATGGAGAGTTGGGGGGGATGGAGAGTTGGGGGGATGGAGAGTTGGGGGGATGGAGAGTTGGGGGGGATGGAGACTGGGGGCTGGAGAATGGGGGGTTGGAGAGTTGGGGGGCGTTGGAGAGTTGGGGGGGCTAGAGAGTGGGGTCTAGAGAATGGGGGGGTTTGGAGAGTTGGGGCATTGGAGAGTTGGGCAGGGATGGAGAGCTGGGGTGGATGGAGAGTTGGGGGAGTGTTGGAGTGTTGGGGGGTGTTGGAGAGTTGGGGGGAGGATGGAGAGTGGGGCGTTGGAGAGTTGGGGAGGTGGAGAGTTGGGGGGGTTGGAGAGTTGGGGGGGATGGAGAGTGGGGGGGATGGAGAGTGGGGGGGGATGGAGAGTGGGGGGGGATGGAGAGTGGGGGGGGATGGAGAGTGGGGGGGATGGAGAGTGGGGGGGGATGGAGAGTGGGGGGGGATGGAGAGTGGGGGGGGGATGGAGAGTTGGGGGGTGTTGGAGAGTGGGGAGGGTGTTGGAGAGTGGGGAGGGTGTTGGAGAGTGGGGGGTGTTGGAGAGTTGGGGGGGATGGAGAGTTGGGGGGGATGGAGAGTTGGGGGGGATGGAGAGTTGGGGGTGTTGGAGAGTGGGGGGTGGTTGGAGAGTGGGGGGTGATTGGAGAGTGGGGGGTGGTTGGAGAGTTGGGGGGGACGAAGATTTGGAGGGGATGAAGAGTGGGGGGTGGTTGGAGAGTGGGGGGGGATGGAGAGTGGGGGGTGGAGAGTGGGGGGGTTGGAGATTGGGGGGAGGATAGAGATTGGGGGGAGGATAGAGAGTGGGGGGGTGGAGACTGGGGGATTGGAGAGCTGGGGTCATTGAAGAGTTGGGGGGAATGGAGAGTTGGGGGGATGGAGAGTGGGGGGGATGGAGAGTAGGGGGGGATGGAGAGTAGGGGGGATGGAGAGTTGGAGGGATGGAGAGTTGGAGGGATGGAGAGTTGGAGGGATGGAGAATTGGGGGGGGATGGAGAGTGGGGGGGATGGAGAGTGGGGGAGATGGAGAGTGGGGGAGATGGAGAGTGGGGGGGATGGAGAGTGGGGGGGATGGAGAGTGGGGGGGATGGAGAGTGGGGGGATGTTGGAGAGTTGGGGGGATGGAGAGTTGGGAGGGATGGAGAGTTGGGGGGGATGGAGACTGGGGGCTGGAGAATGGGGGGTTGGAGAGTTGGAGGGGATGGAGACTGGGGGCTGGAGAATGGGGGGTTGGAGAGTTGGGGGGCGTTGGAGAGTTGGGCAGGGATGGAGAGTTGGGGTGGATGGAGAGTTGGGAGAGGGTTGGAGTGTTGGGGGGTGTTGGAGAGTTGGGGGGGGATGGAGAGTGGGGCGTTGGAGAGTTGGGGAGGTGGAGAGTTGGGGGGGTTGGAGAGTTGGGGAGGTTGGAGAGTTGGGGGGGATGGAGAGTGGGGGGGATGGAGAGTGGGGGGGGATGGAGAGTGGGGGGGGGATGGAGAGTGGGGGGGGATGGAGAGTGGGGGGAGTGTTGGAGAGTGGGGGGGATGGAGAGTTGGGGGGGATGAAGAGTGGGGGGAGTGTTGGAGAGTGGGAGGGTGTTGGAGAGTGGGGGGTGTTGGAGAGTTGGGGGGGATGGAGAATTGGGGGGGATGGAGAGTTGGGGGGGATGGAGAGTTGGGGGGGTTGGGGGGGGATGGAGAGTGGGGGGGGATGGAGAGTTGGGGGGGATGGAGAATTGGGGGGGATGGAGACTGGGGGCTGGAGAATGGGGGGTTGGAGAGTTGGGGGGCGTTGGAGAGTTGGGGGGACTGGAGAGTGGGGTCTAGAGAATGGGGGGGTTTGGAGAGTTGGGGGGTTGGAGAGTTGGGCAGGGATGGAGAGTTGGGGTGGATGGAGAGTTGGGGGAGGGTTGGAGTGTTGGGGGGTGTTGGAGAGTTGGGGGGAGGATGGAGAGTGGGGCGTTGGAGAGTTGGGGAGGTGGAGAGTTGGGGGGGTTGGAGAGTTGGGGGGGATGGAGAGTGGGGGGGATGGAGAGTGGGGGGGATGGAGAGTGGGGGGAGTGTTGGAGAGTGGGGGGAGTGTTGGAGAGTGGGGGGGATGGAGAGTTGGGGGGGATGGAGAGTTGGGGGGGATGGAGAGTGGGGGGGATGGAGAGTGGGGGGGGATGGAGACTGGGGGCTGGAGAATGGGGGGTTGGAGAGTTGGGGGGCGTTGGAGAGTTGGGGGGGCTAGAGAGTGGGGTCTAGAGAATGGGGGGGTTTGGAGAGTTGGGGCATTGGAGAGTTGGGCAGGGATGGAGAGCTGGGGTGGATGGAGAGTTGGGGGAGGGTTGGAGTGTTGGGGGGTGTTGGAGAGTTGGGGGGAGGATGGAGAGTGGGGCGTTGGAGAGTTGGGGAGGTGGAGAGTTGGGGGGGGTTGGAGAGTTGGGGGGGATGGAGAGTGGGGGGGGATGGAGAGTGGGGGGGATGGAGAGTGGCGGGGATGGAGAGTGGGGGGGATGGAGAGTGGGGGGGATGGAGAGTGGGGGGGATGGAGAGTGGGGGGGATGGAGAGTGGGGGGGGGATGGAGAGTGGGGGGGGGGATGGAGAGTGGGGGGGGATGGAGAGTGGGGGGGGGATGGAGAGTGGGGGGGGGATGGAGAGTGGGGGGGGTGTTGGAGAGTGGGGGGGATGGAGAGTGGGGGGGATGGAGAGTTGGGGGGGATGGAGAGTTGGGTGGGATGGAGAGTGGGGGGGGATGGAGAGTCGGGGGGGGATGGAGAGTGGGGGGGTGTTGGAGAGTGGGGGGGGTGTTGGAGAGTTGGGGGGGTGTTGGAGAGTGGGGAGGGTGTTGGAGAGTGGGGAGGGTGTTGGAGAGTGGGGGGCGTTGGAGAGTGGGGGGTGTTGGAGAGTTGGGGGGGATGGAGAGTTGGGGGGGATGGAGAGATGGGGGGGATGGAGAGTTGGGGGTGTTGGAGAGTGGGGGGTGGTTGGAGAGTGGGGGGTGATTGGAGAGTGGGGGGGTGGAGAGTGGGGTGGTTGGAGATTGGGGGGAGGATAGAGATTGGGGGGAGGATAGAGAGAGTGGGGGGGGGGTGGAGACTGGGGGATTGGAGAGCTGGGGTCATTGAAGAGTTGGGGGGAATGGAGAGTTGGGGGGATGGAGAGTGGGGGGGATGGAGAGTAGGGGGGGATGGAGAGTAGGGGGGGATGGAGAGTAGGGGGGGATGGAGAATAGGGGGGGATGGAGAATAGGGGGGGATGGAGAATAGGGGGGGATGGAGAGTAGGGGGGGATGGAGAGTAGGGGGGGATGCAGAGTTGGAGGGATGGAGAGTTGGAGGGATGGAGAGTTGGAGGGATGGAGAGTTGGAGGGATGGAGAGTGGGGGGGATGGAGAGTGGGGGGGATGGAGAGTGGGGGGGTGTTGGAGAGTTGGGGGGATGGAGAGTTGGGAGGGATGGAGAGTTGGGAGGGATGGAGAGTTGGGGGGGATGGAGACTGGGGGCTGGAGAATGGGGGGTTGGAGAGTTGGGGGGGATGGAGACTGGGGGCTGGAGAATGGGGGGTTGGAGAGTTGGGGGGCGTTGGAGAGTTGGGCAGGGATGGAGAGTTGGGGTGGATGGAGAGTTGGGAGAGGGTTGGAGTGTTGGGGGGTGTTGGAGAGTGGGGCGTTGGAGAGTTGGGGAGGTGGAGAGTTGGGGGGGTTGGAGAGTTGGGGGGGGATGGAGAGTGGGGGGGATGGAGAGTCGGGGGGGATGGAGAGTGGGGGGGGGATGGAGAGTGGGGGGAGTGTTGGAGAGTGGGGGGGATGGAGAGTTGGCGGGGGATGAAGAGTGGGGGGGGATGGAGAGTTGGGGGGGATGGAGAGTTGGGGGGGATGGAGAGTTGGGGGGGATGGGGGGGGATGGAGAGTGGGGGTGGATGGAGAGTTGGGGGGGATGGAGACTGGGGGCTGGAGAATGGGGGGTTAGAGAGTTGGGGGGCATTGGAGAGTTGGGGGGACTGGAGAGTGGGGTCTAGAGAATGGGGGGGTTTGGAGAGTTGGGGGGTTGGAGAGTTGGGCAGGGATGGAGAGTTGGGGTGGATGGAGAGTTGGGGGAGGGTTGGAGTGTTGGGGGGTGTTGGAGAGTTGGGGGGAGGATGGAGAGTGGGGCGTTGGAGAGTTGGGGAGGTGGAGAGTTGGGGGGGTTGGAGAGTTGGGGGGGATGGAGAGTGGGGGGGATGGAGAGTGGGGGGAGTGTTGGAGAGTGGGGGAGTGTTGGAGAGTGGGGGGGATGGAGAGTTGGGGGGGATGGAGAGTGGGGGGGGATGGAGAGTGGGGGGGGATGGAGACTGGGGGCTGGAGAATGGGGGGTTGGAGAGTTGGGGGGCGTTGGAGAGTTGGGGGGGGCTAGAGAGTGGGGTCTAGAGAATGGGGGGGGTTTGGAGAGTTGGGGCATTGAGAGTTGGGGCAGGGATGGAGAGCTGGGGTGGATGGAGAGTTGGGGGAGGGTTGGAGTGTTGGGGGGTGTTGGAGAGTTGGGGGGAGGATGGAGAGTGGGGCGTTGGAGAGTTGGGGAGGTGGAGAGTTGGGGGGGGTTGGAGAGTTGGGGGGGATGGAGAGTCGGGGGGGATGGAGAGTGGGGGGGGATGGAGAGTGGGGGGGAGTGTTGGAGAGTGGGGGGAGTGTTGGAGAGTGGGGGGGGTGTTGGAGAGTTGGGGGGGATGGAGAGTTGGGGGGGATGGAGAGTGGGGGGGATGGAGAGTGGGGGGGGATGGAGAGTGGGGGGGGTGTTGGAGAGTGGGGGGGATGGAGAGTGGGGGGGGATGGAGAGTTGGGTGGGATGGAGAGTGGGGGGGTGTTGGAGAGTGGGGGGGGTGTTGGAGAGTGGGGAGGGTGTTGGAGAGTGGGGTGGGTGTTGGAGAGTGGGGGGGGCGTTGGAGAGTGGGGGGTGTTGGAGAGTTGGGGGGGATGGAGAGTGGGGGGTGGTTGGAGAGTGGGGGGTGATTGGAGAGTGGGGGGTGATTGGAGAGTGGGGGGTGGTTGGAGAGTTGGGGGGGGATGAAGATTTGGAGGGGATTAAGAGTGGGGGGTGGTTGGAGAGTGGGGGGGGATGGAGAGTGGGGGGTGGAGAGTGGGGTGGTTGGAGATTGGGGGGAGGATAGAGATTGGGGGGAGGATAGAGAGTGGGGGGGTGGAGACTGGGGGATTGGAGAGCTGGGGTCATTGAAGAGTTGGGGGAATGGAGAGTTGGGGGGATGGAGAGTGGGGGGGATGGAGAGTAGGGGGGGATGGAGAGTAGGGGGGGATGGAGAGTAGGTGGGGGATGGAGAGTAGGGGGGGATGGAGAGTAGGGGGGGATGGAGAGTAGGTGGGGGATGGAGAGTTGGAGGGATGGAGAGTTGGAGGGATGGAGAATTGGGGGGGATGGAGAATTGGGGGGGATGGAGAGTGGGGGGGATGGAGAGTGGGGGGGGATGGAGAGTGGGGGGGGTGTTGGAGAGTTGGGGGGATGGAGAGTTGGGAGGGATGGAGAGTTGGGGGGGGATGGAGACTGGGGCTGGAGAATGGGGGGGTTTGGAGAGTTGGGGGGTTGGAGACTTGGGCAGGGATGGAGAGTTGGGGTGGATGGAGAGTTGGGAGAGGGTTGGAGTGTTGGGGGGTGTTGGAGAGTTGGGGGGTGTTGGAGAGTTGGGGGGTGTTGGAGAGTGGGGGGGGGTGTTGGAGATTTGGGGGGGATGGAGAGTTGGGGGGATGGAGAGTTAGGGGGGATGGAGAATGGAGGGGTTTGGAGAGCTGGGGGCATTGGAGAGTTGGGGGTGTGTTGGGGGGGTAGGACAGTCGGGGTGGTTGGGGGGGTAGGAGAGTCGGCGTGGGGCGGGGGGGGGGGGGGTCTCTGCCTGTTCCAGGCAGGCTCTGGCTCTGCGCTGTCGATCGGGAGGAGTCTCCAATTTATTCGACTGTGACCCAGTTCCTGATCAATCCGCGCTGCGACAGGGAGGCTCCGGCTTAACCTGTTCGCAATCCCCGCCTCTGCAGGCGGGGCGCTGGGTCGGGCGGGGGGGGTCGTGGGGAGATGCATTTCATCCAGTTAGGCCATTGCAATGCAGGCTGCATTCCTCTAGCGCCGTCGGAGCCCATGACACTCACCAACAATGTCAATCACACAGATCCAGGCCCGCAGGGAGGTCACCGAGAGCCAGGTCATGGAGGTGGGCGGGGGACAGGAGGGGGTGACAGAGATAGGGAGGGGGTGTAGGGGATGGAGGGGGTGACAGAGATAGGGAGGGGGTGTAGGGGATGGAGGGGGTTACAGAGATAGGGAGGGGGTGTAGGGGCCGGAGGGGGTGACAGAGATAGGGAGGGGGTGTAGGGGCTGACAGAGATAGGGAGGGGGTGCAGGGGGATGGAGGGGGTGACAGAGATAGGGAGGGGGTGTAGGGGATGGAGGGGGTTACAGAGATAGGGAGGGGGTGTAGGGGATGGAGGGGGTGACAGAGATAGGGAGGGGGTGTAGGGGATGGAGGGGGTTACAAGAGGTAAGGGAGTGGGTGACGGAGGTAGGGAGGGGGGTGACGGATATTAGGGAGAGGGGTGACGGAGGAAGGGAGGGGGGGTGACGGAGGAAGGGAGGGGGTGACGGAGGAAGGGAGGATGTGACGGAGGAAGGGAGGATGTGACGGAGGTAGGGGAGGGATGACGGAGGTAGGGAGCGGGGTGACGGAGGTGGGGGAGGGGTGTGACAGAGGTAGGGGAGGGGTGTGACAGAGGTAGGGGAGGGGGGTGACGGAGGTAGGGGAGGGATGACGGAGGTAGGGAGCGGGGTGACGGAGGTGGGGAGCGGGGTGACGGAGGTGGGGAGCGGGGTGACGGAGGTGGGGGAGGGGGGGTGACAGAGGTAGGGGAGGGAGGTGACAGAGGTAGGGGAGGGGGGTGACGGAGGTGGGGGAGGGGGGTTACAGAGGTAGGGAGGGGGTGACGGAGGTAGGGGGGTGACGGAGGTAGAGAGGGTGGTGACGGAGGTGGGGGGGGTGACGGAGGTAGGGAGGGGGTTACGGAGGGAGGGAGGGAGGGGGGTGACGGAGGTGGGGGGTGACGGAGGGAGGAGGGAGGGGGGTGACGGAGGTGGGGGGTGACGGAGGGAGGGAGGGGGTGACGGAGGTAGGGGGGGTGACGGAGGGAGGGAGGGGGGTGACGGAGGTAGGGGAGGGGGGTGACGGAGGTGGGGGGGTGACGGAGGTGGGGAGGGGGGGTGACGGAGGTGGGGAGGGGGGGTGATGGAGGTAGGGAGGGGGTGACGGAGGGAGGGAGGGGGTGACGGAGGTGGGGGGGACGGAGGTAGGGAGGGGGGGGTGACGGAGGGAGGGAGGGGTGACGGAGGGAGGGAGGGGGTGACGGAGGTGGGGGGTGACGGAGGTAGGGAGGGGGGTGATGGAGGGAGGGAGGGGGTGACGGAGGTGGGGGGGGTGACGGATGGAGGAAGGGGGGGTGACGGAGGTGGGGGGGGTGACGGAGGGAGGGAGGGAGGGGGGTGACGGAGGGAGGGGGGTGACGGAGGGAGGGAGGGTGACGGAGGTGGGGGGTGACGGAGTAGGGAGGGGGTTGACGGAGGTGGGGGGTGACGGAGGTGGGGGGTGACGGAGGTGGGGGGGGAGGGGGTGACGGAGGTGGGGGGGGAGGGGGTGACGGAGGTAGGGAGGGGGGTGACGGAGGGAGGGAGGGGGGTGACGGAGGTGGGGGGGGTGACGGAGGGTGGGAGGGGTGACGGAGGGAGGGAGGGGGTGACGGAGGGAGGGGGGGGTGATGGAGGTGGGGGGGTGATGGAGGTGGGGGGGTGACGGAGGGAGGGGGTGTGACGGAGGTGGGGGGGGAGGGGGGTGACGGAGGGAGGGAGGGGGGTGACGGAGGTGGGGGGTGACGGAGGGAGGGAGGGGGGTGACGGAGGTTGGGGGGTGATGGAGGGAGGGGGATGACGGAGGGAGGGAGGTGGTGACGGTTTCCTGAATGTTTTGACTGTGTTGAGGCGTTTGCAGCTTTAATTTCTGACTGAGTTCCCTCAGGGAGGGAGTCACTGTTCGTCCCCTCTCATAGCCACACCCCCCCGGACACTGTGAGACTGGCGCCTCCCCCGGACACTGTGAGACAGGCGTCTCCCCCTGGACACTGTGACAGGCGCCTCCCCCTGGACACTGTGAGACAGGCGCCTCCCCGGACACTGTGAGACAGGCGCCTCCCCTGGACACTGTGAGACTGGTGCCTCCCCCCGGACACTGTGAGACAGGCGCCTCCCCCTGGACACTGTGAGACTGGTGCCTCCCTCTGGACACTGTGAGACTGGCGCCTCCCCCCGGACACTGTGAGACAGGCGTCTCCCCCTGGACACTGTGAGACAGGCGCCTCCCCCTGGACACTGTGAGACAGGCGCCTTCCCCCGGACACTGTGAGACAGGCGCCTCCCCCTGGACACTGTGAGACTGGTGCCTCCCCCCGGACACTGTGAGACAGGCGCCTCCCCTGGACACTGTGAGACTGGCGCCTCCCCCTGGACACTGTGAGACAGGCGCCTCCCCCTGGACAATGGGAATTCCGCCTCCCCTGGACAATGGGAATTCCGCCTCCCCCTGGACACTGTGAGAGTGGCGCCTCCCCCTGGACACTGTGAGCTGCCAGCAGGTCTCGCTCTGCCCCAGGGTCAACCCACTGTCACCTCCAGCTCCTCCAAATCTGTGCCAGCCCGATCTGAGAGAGACTGTGGGGATAGGGACCCAATCCGGTACGGAGAGCTTGTTTGTGAAGGGAATGTTGGAGGAGAGAGAGGGAGCGAGAGAGGATGCTCAGGGAGAGGGACAGAGCTTACAAACCCAATACTCCTGCTGCCAGCTCATTTACCCCGACTCCGGGGCAATCCAAAGATTCACAGCCAAATGAAGGCTTTTATTGTAGAGCGCACCCTGTTGTCCTGTGGGAAACACAGCAGCACATTATTGCACAGCAAGATCCCACACACAGTCACAATGACCTTCATCATCTGTTTTTAGGAATATTGGTTGTGGGATCAATACTGACCCTCCAACAGTGCCCCCACCCTCAGCACTGACCCTCCGACAGTGCCCACTCCTCAGCACTGACCCTCTGACAGTGCCCCCACCCTCAGCACTGACCCTCCGACAGTGCCCGCTCCCTCAGCACTGACCCTCCAACAGTGCCCCCACCCTCAGCACTGACCCTCTGACAGTGCCCGCTCCCTCAGCACTGACCCTCTGACAGTGCCCGCTCCCTCAGCACTGACGCTCCGACAGTGCCCGCTCCCTCAGCACTGACGCTGCGACAGTGCCCGCTCCCTCAGCACTGACGCTCCGACAGTGCCCCCTCCCTCAGCACTGACCCTCTGACAGTGCCCGCTCCCTCAGCACTGATGCTCCGACAGTGCCCGCTCCCTCAGCACTGACCCTCTGACAGTGCCCGCTCCCTCAGCGCTGACCCTCCGACAGTGCCCGCTCCCTCAGCACTGACCCTCTGACAGTGTCCACTCCATCAGCACTGACCCTCTGACAGTGTCCACTCCCTCAGCACTGACCCTCCGACAGTGCAGCGCACCCTCAGCACTGACCCTCCGACAGTGCCCGCTCCCTCGGCACTGACCCTCCGACAGTGCCCGCTCCCACAGCACTGACCCTCTGACAGTGCCCGCTCCCTCAGCACTGACCCTCCGACAGTGCCCGCTCCCTCGGCACTGACCCTCCGACAGTGCCCGCTCCCACAGCACTGACCCTCTGACAGTGCCCGCTCCCTCAGCACTGACGCTCCGACAGTGCCCCCTCCCTCAGCACTGACCCTCTGACAGTGCCCGCTCCCTCAGCACTGACGCTCCGACAGTGCCCGCTCCCTCAGCACTGACGCTCCGACAATGCCCGCTCCCTCAGCACTGACCCTCTGACAGTGCCCGCTCCCTCAGCACTGACGCTCCGACAGTGCCCCCTCCCTCAGCACTGACCCACTGACAGTGCCCCCTCCTCAGCACTGACCCTCTGACAGTGCCCGCTCCCTCAGCACTGACGCTCCGACAGTGCCCGCTCCCTCAGCACTGACCCTCTGACAGTGCCCGCTCCCTCAGCACTGACGCTCCGACAGTGCCCGCTCCCTCAGCACTGACGCTCCGACAGTGCCCGCTCCCTCAGCACTGACCCTCTGACAGTGCCCCCTCCCTCAGCACTGACCCTCTGATAGTGCCCGCTCCCTCAGCACTGACGCTCCGACAGTGCCCGCTCCCTCAGCACTGACGCTCCGACAGTGCCCGCTCCCTCAGCACTGACCCTCTGACAGTGCCCCCTCCCTCAGCACTGACCCTCTGACAGTGCCCCCTCCCTCAGCACTGACCCTCTGACAGTGTCCACTCCCTCAGCACTGACCCTCCGACAGTGCCCGCTCCCTCAGCACTGACGCTCCGACAGTGCCCGCTCCCTCAGCACTGACCCTCTGACAGTGCCCGCTCCCTCAGCATTGACGCTCCAACAGTGCCCGCTCCCTCAGCACTGACCCTCTGACAGTGCCCGCTCCCTCAGCACTGACGCTCCGACAGTGCCCCCTCCCTCAGCACTGACCCTCTGACAGTGCCCCCTCCCTCAGCACTGACCCTCTGACAGTGCCCGCTCCCTCAGCACTGACGCTCCGACAGTGCCCGCTCCCTCAGCACTGACGCTCCGACAGTGCCCGCTCCCTCAGCACTGACGCTCCGACAGTGCCCGCTCCCTCAGCACTGACCCTCTGACAGTGCCCGCTCCCTCAGCACTGACGCTCCGACAGTGCCCGCTCCCTCAGCACTGACCCTCTGACAGTGCCCGCTCCCTCAGCACTGACCCTCTGACAGTGCCCGCTCCCTCAGCACTGACGCTCCGACAGTGCCCGCTCCCTCAGCACTGACGCTCCGACAGTGCCCGCTCCCTCAGCACTGACCCTCTGACAGTGCCCGCTCCCTCAGCACTGACGCTCCGACAGTGCCCCCTCCCTCAGCACTGACCCTCTGACAGTGCCCCCTCCCTCAGCACTGACCCTCTGACAGTGCCCGCTCCCTCAGCACTGACGCTCCGACAGTGCCCGCTCCCTCAGCACTGACCCTCTGACAGTGCCCGCTCCCTCAGCACTGACGCTCCGACAGTGCCCGCTCCCTCAGCACTGACGCTCCGACAGTGCCCGCTCCCTCAGCACTGACCCTCTGACAGTGCCCGCTCCCTCAGCACTGACGCTCCGACAGTGCCCGCTCCCTCAGCACTGACGCTCCGACAGTGCCCGCTCCCTCAGCACTGACCCTCTGACAGTGCCCGCTCCCTCAGCACTGACGCTCCGACAGTGCCCGCTCCCTCAGCACTGACGCTCCGACAGTGCCCCCTCCCTCAGCACTGACCCTCTGACAGTGCCCCCTCCCTCAGCACTGACCCTCTGACAGTGTCCACTCCCTCAGCACTGACCCTCCGACAGTGCCCGCTCCCTCAGCACTGACGCTCCGACAGTGCCCGCTCCCTCAGCACTGACCCTCTGACAGTGCCCGCTCCCTCAGCATTGACGCTCCGACAGTGCCCGCTCCCTCAGCACTGACCCTCTGACAGTGCCCGCTCCCTCAGCACTGACGCTCCGACAGTGCCCCCTCCCTCAGCACTGACCCTCTGACAGTGCCCCCTCCCTCAGCACTGACCCTCCGACAGTGCCCGCTCCCTCAGCACTGACGCTCCGACAGTGCCCCCTCCCTCAGCACTGACCCTCTGACAGTGCCCGCTCCCTCAGCACTGACGCTCCGACAGTGCCCGCTCCCTCAGCACTGACCCTCTGACAGTGCCCGCTCCCTCAGCACTGACCCTCTGACAGTGCCCGCTCCCTCAGCACTGACGCTCCGACAGTGCCCGCTCCCTCAGCACTGACGCTCCGACAGTGCCCGCTCCCTCAGCACTGACCCTCTGACAGTGCCCGCTCCCTCAGCACTGACGCTCCGACAGTGCCCCCTCCCTCAGCACTGACCCTCTGACAGTGCCCCCTCCCTCAGCACTGACCCTCTGACAGTGCCCGCTCCCTCAGCACTGACGCTCCGACAGTGCCCGCTCCCTCAGCACTGACCCTCTGACAGTGCCCGCTCCCTCAGCACTGACGCTCCGACAGTGCCCGCTCCCTCAGCACTGACGCTCCGACAGTGCCCGCTCCCTCAGCACTGACGCTCTGACAGTGCCCGCTCCCTCAGCACTGACGCTCCGACAGTGCCCGCTCCCTCAGCACTGACCCTCTGACAGTGCCCGCTCCCTCAGCACTGACGCTCCGACAGTGCCCGCTCCCTCAGCACTGACGCTCCGACAGTGCCCCCTCCCTCAGCACTGACCCTCTGACAGTGTCCCCTCCCTCAGCACTGACCCTCCGACAGTGCCCGCTCCCTCAGCACTGACGCTCCGACAGTGCCCGCTCCCTCAGCACTGACCCTCTGACAGTGCCCGCTCCCTCAGCATTGACGCTCCGACAGTGCCCGCTCCCTCAGCACTGACCCTCTGACAGTGCCCGCTCCCTCAGCACTGACGCTCCGACAGTGCCCCCTCCCTCAGCACTGACCCTCTGACAGTGCCCCCTCCCTCAGCACTGACCCTCTGACAGTGCCCGCTCCCTCAGCACTGACGCTCCGACAGTGCCCGCTCCCTCAGCACTGACCCTCTGACAGTGCCCGCTCCCTCAGCACTGATGCTCCGACAGTGCCCGCTCCCTCAGCACTGACCCTCTGACAGTGCCCGCTCCCTCAGCACTGACCCTCTGACAGTGCCCGCTCCCTCAGCACTGACGCTCTGACAGTGCCCGCTCCCTCAGCACTGACGCTCCGACAGTGCCCGCTCCCTCAGCACTGACCCTCTGACAGTGCCCGCTCCCTCAGCACTGACGCTCCGACAGTGCCCGCTCCCTCAGCACTGACGCTCCGACAGTGCCCGCTCCCTCAGCACTGACGCTCCGACAGTGCCCGCTCCCTCAGCACTGACCCTCTGACAGTGCCCCCTCCCTCAGCACTGACCCTCTGACAGTGCCCGCTCCCTCAGCACTGACGCTCCGACAGTGCCCGCTCCCTCAGCACTGACCCTCTGACAGTGCCCGCTCCCTCAGCACTGACGCTCCGACAGTGCCCGCTCCCTCAGCACTGACGCTCCGACAGTGCCCCCTCCCTCAGCACTGACCCTCTGACAGTGCCCCCTCCCTCAGCACTGACCCTCTGACAGTGTCCACTCCCTCAGCACTGACCCTCCGACAGTGCCCGCTCCCTCAGCATTGACGCTCCGACAGTGCCCGCTCCCTCAGCACTGACCCTCTGACAGTGCCCGCTCCCTCAGCACTGACGCTCCGACAGTGCCCCCTCCCTCAGCACTGACCCTCTGACAGTGCCCCCTCCCTCAGCACTGACCCTCTGACAGTGCCCGCTCCCTCAGCACTGACGCTCCGACAGTGCCCGCTCCCTCAGCACTGACGCTCCGACAGTGCCCGCTCCCTCAGCACTGACCCTCTGACAGTGCCCGCTCCCTCAGCACTGACGCTCCGACAGTGCCCGCTCCCTCAGCACTGACCCTCTGACAGTGCCCGCTCCCTCAGCACTGACCCTCTGACAGTGCCCGCTCCCTCAGCACTGACGCTCTGACAGTACCCGCTCCCTCAGCACTGACCCTCTGACAGTGCCCGCTCCCACAGCACTGACGCTCTGACAGTGCCCGCTCCCTCAGCACTGACCCTCTGACAGTGCCCGCTCCCACAGCACTGACGTTCTGACAGTGCGGTGCTGATGTGTCTCTCAGTAAGAAGCTGTGAGGGGTTACTGAGTTTGGGGGATGTATCGAAGGGGGTGGTGTGTTCCTGCTCCTGGCCATTCGACTGTTTGTCGCCAGTGTGACAGCCAAAACACGGCACACCGATACGAGTTTCAGAAACTCTCCTTTATTTTGTTCTTGTCTCTGAGGGGGCATCGTGCCATCTTGCTCAGTCCCGTTTCTGTGCTTCATGGTGGCAAATCAACCCCCACCCACAGCTCTGTCCCTCTCCCCGTTACTCTCCAGCAGCTTCTCCAGGGACTCCATGTACAGCTGTGCCAGTCGTGTCTCTCTCTGCCATCGCAGTCTTTACATCGGAGCTCCATTGATTTGAGCCGGCCATTCGACTGTGGAAGGAATCGTCAAGAAGCACTTTGGTTCTTCCCGGTGGCGCCCAGTCCCCTGTGGGAGGTGGCTCCGAGCTCGGCAGTTTGGAGGGTGCATGGATGGGGAGGGAGGTGAATCCAATGGGCTCCCCCCCCCCCCGCCCCAAAGGGAGAGGGATGGGCAAATGGAACAGGATGTGGCATCCCTCTGTCGGCAGCGAGGTGTAGCATGTGGTCGGGGAGGGGGGGCAACTCAACCAATGGAGGCGTCACCATCGCCCTGTCTCCGTTACAACTCGCGCTTGGAGGTGGGGATGCAAGAAGAGGGTTTGGGAATGCCGGGGGTGGGGGTACCTGGCAGGAGGGGATGCTGCTGGGTGACACAGCTGCTGGTGGCACGGCCGGGCACAATGTTTAAAGTGGGTCCGTGATCCTAGTTTCCAAGGGTCACCCATCATCCATCAGCACTGGCTCTCGGGAGAGGCAGGGAACTGCCCCCTTCCCAGAATAAAACCATCCAGCTGCATCCACACCCTCCAACCCCCGGCACCACCCACCCAGCCCTGATTCATCTCTCAGAGCATTAATTGCGTGTTTGTAATTTCACATGAATTCACCCGCCATTCCACTGCTACCTGGTTAATTCCCTGGACTGACACTCAGGATCAATGGTGCTCCATTAACTCATTACCAACTGAACATGATAATAAAATGTGAGGCTGGATGAACACAGCAGGCCAAGCAGCATCTTGGAAAGCTTTTGTGCTCCTGAGATGCTGCTGGGCCTGCTGTGTTCATCCAGCCTCACATTTTATTATCTTGGAATCTCCAGCATCTGCAGTTCCCATTATCTCTCACCAACTGAACATCTGTCTGCTCTCTAACACCATTCACTATCCAGCTACTAACGTGGGCTAACTATTGATCAGTGAATGAATAAATTAGTATTTCGATTCTCAATTATCAGTCAACTCAATTATTGCCCAGCAATAATGAAATGTGTTAACATTCACTCCTTAACTGTTGATTGATGACAGAACTAATTATTACTCCAATTAATTGTTAATTGATAACCAAATTAATTAATACTTAGAATTATTAACTGTGAATCAGTAATTGGATTTATTAATATTCAGTTATTAATTATTGATCTATACTGGAATTAATTAATATTCTGTTATTAATTGACAATCAATAATGGAATTAATTATAATTCAGTTATTATTGATCGATACTGGAATTAATTAACATCCAGTAATTAATTGTTGATCAATAACGGAATTAATTAATATTCATTTATTCATTATTGATCAATGCTGGAATTAGTTAACATCCAGTTAATCACTGTCGATCAATAATGAATTAATTAATATTCAGTAATTTATTATTGATCGATACTAGAATTAATTAGCATCCAGTTATTAATTGTTGATTGATAATGAATAACTGAATATTAATTAATTACATTATTGCTCAATACTGGGATGAATTAATATTCAGTTATTAATTGTTGATCAATAATGGAAATAATTAATATTCATGTATGTAATTATTATTTGATACTGAAATGAATTAACATCCGGTTATTAATAGTCAGTCAATAATGGAATTGAGCAATATTCAGTTATTAATTCTTGATCAGTAACAGAGTTAATTATTACTCCATCATGAATTCTCGATCAATAATGGAAATAATTAAATCTCAATGATTAAGTGTTGATGAATAACAGAATTAAATAATACTCAATTATTAATTGCCAATTAACTATTAGTTGGTGGATTATTGGTCAACTTTTTACAGTTGGTTAATCAATAAATTAACAACTGGTTACTTAATTAAATTATAATTGATCAATCAGTAACACTTAAGCCATCTTCCAAACCCACCACCCACTTCCATCCAGAAGGACAAGGGGCAGCAGGTTCATGGGAACACCACCCCCTGCACATTCCCCTCCGAGCCCCTCACCATCCCGACTTGGGAATATATCCACGTTCCTTCAGTGTCGCTGGGTCAGAATTCCTGGAATTCCCTCCCTAAGGGGCATTGTGGGCCACCCCACAGCACATGGACTGCAGCGGTTCAAGAAGGCAGCTCACCCCCCCACCTTCCCAAGGGGGCAATTAGGGACGGGGCGATAAATACTGGGGCCCAGTCAGTGAGAGGCACATCCCATGGAGGAACAAGAAAAATAAGGGGTGCGTTAATTTGATAATGGAGAAGTGAGTTCTCAGTTGGGTTGGTCCCATAAGGGGAAGCCTGGGGCCTAGCTCAGGCCTGGGGACCAGTCCTCACTCCTGTGCCTGATGGCAGCCCTCCTGAGGAGACGGTGGGAGTACGAGACTTCGGGGGTGATGAGCCGCAGACAGGAGGTGGCTAGGGCAGGGGGCAGGGAGAGGTTGCGGGGCAGCTCATAACCCAGGATACTGACGCTGCGACTGGGCTGCCAAGGCCGCAGTTCCTTGTCGCGGATCTGCGAGGCCTGGCGGGCAGGAGGCGAGGCTCCGGACCCAGCCTCGGGCCCAAAGCAGTCACGGGTCAGCCTGCGGTTAGCCTGGCGCAGGAGGCCTAATTCCTGGCTCAGGCACTGGGGGCCCAGCGCCCTCAGTTTGGCCCACAGGCTGGCATTGAAGTGCCTGTAGAGCTGGGTGTCCAGCCAGTTCCAGCGACGAGCCTGGTCTGCCTGCTCCCGGCCAAGCCTGGACCGGAGGCCTCACTCCTGGCGTTCAGCCTCACGTAGGTCACGTCCTCCAGGTCCCAGCACAGTAGGCGGCGCAGCAGAACCAGCGACTCGTCAAAGTGCTCGGCCACCATGACCAGGGAGAAGACGGACTCCAGGCCCAGGATGAAGGCCTTCAGGTAGGCCTCGTCGCTGGGGTCGCGGTGGGGTCGCCACCCAGGTCAAAGATCAGGGAGTTGCGGGCATACATGGCGTAGCGCTCGTCGGGTAGGTAGTAGGCCTCAGGCCTGCGGAGGAAGGCGGCGATGGAGCGGTGCGGGACGTTCCGGAAGGAGGCCGAGTGCTGGCCGTAGTAGGAGAAGAGCGACTCAAACATGGCGGCGGGCTCGCGAACGATGGTGACGAAGGTGGCGCCAGCTGGGCCAGGCTTTGGAGCTCGGATAGGCCGGGCCGGAGGTGGGACGCCACGATTCCCGGTGCCCGGGTCAGAGGTGGACGTAGCGGCGGCTAAACCGTTGTGGATAACAGAACTGGTGGTCCCGGTCCCCGCACGGACCCCCGGGCAGAGCCACGGTCCACACCATGGCGTTCAGCGAAGCGGAACAGGATGTTCTGAACCGTGCTGCCCGCCGTCTTGTGGGTCTTCAGGAAAACCACCGCCGTCCGCTTCCGACCGGATGCACGGCCCGAGGGGCACGGGCCCGGGGGGCACGGGTCCGGGGGCACGGGTCCTGACGGGGGGGGAGAACTGTGGGGTGGGGGAGGAGGGAGAGGGGAGAGATGGGGGTGAGGGTAGGGATGAGGAGGGGAGGGGAACAGAGGGAAGGGAGGGGAGGCAAGGGGAGAGATGGGCAGGGAGGCGGAGGGTACGGGTGAGCGACGGGAGAGATGGGCCGGAGGGTGGAGGGGAGGGGTGAACGAGGGGAGAGATGGGAGGGGAGGGGGAACAGGTGGGGAAAACGATGGGAGAGAGGTGGGGAGAGGGAGAAGGCAGAGGGAGGAAATGGAAGGGAGATATGGGCAGACAGCGAGAGAAGGAGCAGGGCAGGGATGGGATGAGGAAGGGGAGCAGTGAAGGAGAGCGACAGGAATCAGAGAGGGGGAGTGAAAGAGAAATGGGGAGAGAATCGTGGATGGTGAAGGGTAGGGAATAAAAGAGGAAAGACAGGGTGAATGGAAACTGCTCAGTGCAGACACCAAACAGTGTTCCTGCTGAGAACCAATGAAGGACAGGCACTGCCTGCAGAGAAAGATCCCACACATTCCTGACAATTACCACAGGGAGGGGGGGACAACAAATCAACGACACGAGACAAACTGAGAGCGAGGGATGCAGGAAAGCAGAACCAGATCCGGAAACATTCACGTTCGGATATCTGCAACCCAGCATTCCCTGGAAAACAGCACCATCCAAAGGCAGAATTTACCAGCTACACATTCACCACACGGAACAGACTGGGAGTGAGCTCGGTAACTCCGAGTGTGGGATACGGGGGGGGCGGGGGGGGGGGAGTGAGCTCGGTAACTCCGAGTGTGGGATACAGGGGGTGGGGGGGGGAGTGAGCTCGGTAACTCCGAGTGTGGGATACGGGGGGGGGGGGGAGGGGTGAGCTCGGTAACTCCGAGTGTGGGATACGGGGGGGGGGGAGTGAGCTCGGTAACTCAGAGTGTGGGATACGGGGGGGGAGGGGGGTGATCGGTAACTCCGAGTGTGGGATACGGGGGGGGGGGGGAGTGAGCTCGGTAACTCCGAGTGTGGGATACGGGGGGGGGGGGGAGTGAGCTCGGTAAACTCCGAGTGTGGGATACTGGGGGGGGGGGGGGGAGGGGGGTGCACTCGGTAACTCCGAGTGTGGGATACGGGGGGGGGGAGGGGTGAGCTCAGTAACTCCGAGTGTGGGATACGGGGGGGGGGGGGTGCGCTCGGTAACTCCGAGTGTGGGATACGGGGGGGGGGGGGGGGGAGGGGTGAGCTCAGTAAACTCCGAGTGTGGGATACTGGGGGGGGGGGGGTGCGCTCGGTAACTCCGAGTGTGGGATACGGGGGGGGGGGGTGGGGTGCACTCGGTAACTCCGAGTGTGGATACGGGGGTGGGAGGGTTTGAGCTCGGTAACTCCGAGTGTGGGATACGGGGGGGGGGAGGGGGGAGTGAGCTCGGAAACTCCGAGTGTGGGATACGAGGGGGGAGGGGGGTGTGCTCGGTAACTCCGAGTGTGGGATACGGGGGGAGGGGGGTGCACTCGGTAACTCCGAGTGTGGGATACGGGGGGGGGAGGGGGGTGCGCTCGGTAACTCCGAGTGTGGGGATACGGGGGGGGGGGTGGGGTGCACTCGGTAACTCCGAGTGTGGGATACGGGGGGGGGGGAGGGGGGTGCGCTCGGTAACTCCGAGTGTGGGATACGGGGGGGGGTGGGGTGCACTCGGTAACTCCGAGTGTGGGATACGGGTGCGGGGAGGGGGAGCTCGGTAACTCCGAGTGTGGGATACGGGGGGGAGGGGGGAGTGAGCTCGGAAACTCCGAGTGTGGGATATGGGGGGGGGAGGGGGGTGTGCTCGGTAACTCCGAGTGTGGGATACGGGGGGGAGGGGGGTGCACTCGGTAACTCCGAGTGTGGGATACGGGGGGGGAGGGGAGTGAGCTCAGTAACTCCGAGTGTGGGATACGGGGGGGGGAGGGGGAGGGGTGCACTCGGTAACTCCGAGGTGTGGGATACGGGGGGGGGGAATGAGCTCGGTAACTCCGAGTGTGGGATACGGGGGGGGGGGTGCACTCGGTAACTCCGAGTGTGGGATACGGGGGGGGGGGTAGTGAGCTCGGTAACTCCGAGTGTGGGATACGGGGGGGGGGGGTGGGGTGCACTCGGTAACTCCGAGTGTGGGGATACGGGGGGGGGGGGGAGTGAGCTCGGTAACTCCGAGTGTGGGATACGGGGGGGGGGACACTCGGTAACTCCGAGTGTGGGATACGGGGTGGGGTGGGGGGGGGTGAGCTCGGTAAGTCCGAGTGTGGATACGGGGTGGGGGGGGGGGGAGGGGTGCGACAGGGATAATTTAAAAAGAGAGCCGGCGTTCCGTACTTGCCCGTGCTGCAGTTTTCTCCTGCGATGGCTCACCCAGTTGAAGTGCGCGGTGTGGAGCAGGAGGATGCTGACCCAGTAACTGTGGTCAATCCTACAAAGAATTTTCGGGTTGACATTCTCCAGCGGCTGGCAAACTGCGAATGACAGCAGGAAAACAGTGTTGGTGGTGTCGGGGGGGGGGGGGGGTGTTGTAAGTGTGTGGACTCCCTCCCACTTACCGTGCACACCCCCCCCCCCCCCGCGACCCTCACCGCCCCAGGATGGGGGTCCAACTCACTACCCAACTGCAAATTCAACGGCCCAATCGTGACCCCTCTCAGTCACTTGGAGGCAGATCCCAGGTTCACAGCCAATGAGGGACTGCGTTTCTGCCGAGGGCCCCCTATTGGAAAGCGGGAAACCCAGCCAGGACAGGTTATGGCACAGCAAGATCCCACACACTGCAATGTCCAAATCACCCAGATTGCTTGATTTCAGTGATGTTGGTTGGGGGATCTCTCATTGCCTCAGGACCCTTGGGAGATTTCCCCCTCCTGCTCCTCCTCCAATAGCGGTGGTGCAGTCTTTGACCCCCACCCCTGGAGTGGGCCAATGGGGCCTCAGTAAAATCAAAATGCTGGCGTTCCCTCCCTCAACCTCTGAGGTTTTCTCGCTCTTACTCCATCCTCCTTTCAGATATTCCTCAAAAACAACAATCCCTCATCGATCTTTGGCTGGGGTTATGTACAGTCTGACTGGTAACATTCATACAACCACTACAGCGTGGGAGCAAAGCCCTTCAGCCCATCAAGCCCACACCCACCCTCCAAAGAGCATCCCACCCAGATTCCTACAGCTAACCCACCCACCCTGCACACTACAGGCCAATTTAGCACGGCCAATCCACCCTAACCCGCACATCCCTGGGCACTATGGGACAATTTAGCACAGCCAACCCACCCTAACCTGCACATCCCTGGCACTATGGGACAATTTAGCACGGCCAACCCACCCTAACCCACACATCCCTGGGCACTATGGGACAATTTAGCACGGCCAATCCACCTAACCCGCACATCCCTGGGCACTATGGGACAATTTAAGCACGGCCAACCCACCCTAACCCGCACATCCCTGGGCACTACGGGACAATTTAGCACGGCCAATCCACCCTAACCCGCACATCCCTGGGCACTATGGGACAATTTAGCACAGCCAATCCACCCTAACCCGCACATCCCTGGACACTATGGGACAATTTAGCACGGCCAATCCACCCTAACCCGCACATCCCTGGACACTATGGGACAATTTAGCACGGCCAAACCCACCCTAACCCGCACATCCCTGGGCACTATGGACAATTTAGCACGGCCAACCCACCCTAACCCACACATCCCTGGGCACTATGGGACAATTTAGCACGGCCAACCCACCCTAACCCACACATCCCTGGGCACTATGGGACAATTTAGCACGGCCAACCCACCCTAACCCGCACATCCCTGGGCACTACGGGACAATTTAGCACGGCCAACCCACCCTAACCTGCACATCCCTGGGCACTACGGGGACAATTTAGCACGGCCAATCCACCCTAACCCGCACATCCCTGGCACTACGGGACAATTTAGCACGGCCAACCCACCCTAACCTGCACATCCCTGGGCACTACGGGACAATTTAGCACGGCCAATCACCCTAACCTGCACATCCCTGGGCACTATGGGACAATTTAGCACG